>NW_007258397.1:2745-91601 GCF_000164805.1 Carlito syrichta | reverse complement strand
TGTGCAGGTATCTTTTTTATAGAGTGATTTGAGTTCTTCAGGGCATATTCCCAGTAGGGGGATTGCGGGGTCATAAGGGGAGTTGATATTTAGAGCTTCCGGATATTCAATCCCTAAGAAGCTACGCTGCCACCAGACCACCTCTACACTTAAGAAAGTACTGAACACAAAAGAAAAAGAAAAAAGAACAACAACATTCTTCACAAGAGTACAGGCAAAAGATTAGATAATCTTTTAAACATTTACTGGTATTAATCTTGCATGTTTGCCATATTTTTAAAAATCTGTATAAAAAGACCGTTGCCCAAAATGAGAAAAGAAAAAAATATGTATGTAATAGAAGATATCATAAAGTAATGAATTGGACCAGTAGAGATGTGATAAACAGCAGGGTTTTTAGTAGACTATGCCTGTAAGAAAATTTTAAAAATCAAATAGCAAAAAGAATGGTCATAAACAGATTGTTTTTAGTTGAATTTCCTGCTTTCTTTACCTCCCTTTCTTCATATCCCCACCCCCACACACATTGTGCTGTCTTCAGGTACATTTCAAGTTACTTGTATATGGATGTTTATTATTTACCAGTCACTAAGAAGTTGAGCTGTAACTGTTTTTCAAACTGAATGCAAATTATATTTTAGTAAATTTTGTGTTCACAATCTGATTTTTATTTTCTCAGTTTCAGAAACGTTCTTGTTTTATTTGAAAGGCATTTGCAGAACTCTTCTGCTTCTCTGAAACTGTAACCCTGTTCCTGTCACTTGGCTTAATGCTCCACACATGTTTTCTCACTTAAACTTTGCCTCATTTGGCAGTGTTTCTTTTCTTTTTTTTTAAATGTAGCCTTTGAAACCATCTCTAATGGAAAAATGCAGCTGTGAGCAAGATTTCCTAAAATGTACATGGAATTAATTTTCCAGGCATTTCATGCAAGGGCCCTGATGTATCTTAAGGAGAGATTTTTGCCAAAAGGAGTTTTAATGTAACCAAGTGAAAGCAGAAACCAGTCAGAAAAGAGGCTGGGGAAGCAGGCAGAGCCCTGACACACAAAGGGAGAAGAAATGGCAAAGGGACAAAGAGAATGGGAGGAAAGAAATGAATGGAAAAGATGGGACAAGAACAAGAAAGAAAAAAAAGGCAGACATGTTCTTTGGGAGAGAAGAAGAAAAAGGAAAAAGAGCCAAAGAAAAATGAGAGTTGACAGACAGGGAGTCTTGCCAGAGAAAAGGAAATGTCATCTCCTGGTAATTTGTAGTAAGGCATTTGCTTAAACTGATCAATATCTCAGACTCTGCAACCTAAAAGTTTATTTTACCTCAGATCAGTGAATTGTATAGTCTATGAATTCAGTGAATTGTAAGCAAACAGATTTCAGCTAAAAGGGCACATTGCGAAAAATAGCAATGTTTTAAGTATCGCTGCTGAGAATTTTTTTAATGAACAACCTCTCCTGGTCACATAGTGTGTTTTTATAGACACTATAAGGTTAAAAATCTGAAACTGCAATGCTTGAAATTATTAATGTACAGCTGCTGAGCTTTTCATGCCCGGGGATTGCAACAATACAGAATTGTGTGGCTGACTTCAGACTCTAAAGACTTGTTTTGTCTATTCTTACTGCATCACTTTTTGGACTCTTGTTTACTCTAATTTCTCAAGATAGATGACGGAAATTCAGAGAACACAGAAGAGACAAAATGTGTTTTTAATATGCATCTGGAGGTTTGGTGATGCCTTTTCCAGGATCTTCCCAGGGAGACTATAGACTTCAAATGTATGTCCAATAAATTTTCCATCTTATGAAATATTAAGCATATTCATATAATGCAAATAAATTAGTTATTTGTAACTATGTGGGACGACAGGGTTCATTTATACATGTGTATGATCATTTTACATAGACTCTGGGATACAAGTGACCAAATTAGCACAATTTCTTAGGGGTAGTATGAATAAAGAAATTACTTTATGTGAATGGATGCTACATAATGCCTTCGTGAAAAATTACTTTTATATTAAAGGGTATTTCAAAATAACATCCCTATAAATATTGTTCATATAAAGTAAAGAATAAAGTGAATAGCATGACAGGGACTGTTGAAGATTAAGCAAACACAAACTGTTGGGTTTCCCAAATATTCCAAATCATTTTGTAAATGCATTATAAAAACTTTTTTAAAAAAGAGAAAAGACTTTAAAATATAACGGAAATACAGCAGTATATTAATATCAAATGTAAATCTACAATTCTGTTTTGTATGTACTGTAGCTCAAATATACTTTATAATCCCAATATAATTAAATTAACATCAAATATAATAATCCATCACTGCATACCATTTGAAAAAATTTAGAAATTGGTCTGACAATTTTATAGAAAAGAACAGGCTGAAACATAACATATTCTTTATTTTCTCTCTTCTGTGCTGTTACCAGGCTCTTCTTGAAACTTGACTCTTTGTAGTTTTTCCTTTTATGTGTGGTTTTTGCTTTTGTTTGTTAGTTTTACTTGATTATTTGTGTAGAAAACTGTAGTCCTTCTACAGCAAAGTAATCTATATAATCTTATCAAAATGTGTGAAACATTCATGGACATGACTGAACTTCCTGCAGAACAATATCGGATACTGCTGAAGGATTTTGTACTGGAACCTCAGAAAACATTGATGTATTAAGTGGCTCTGTACAGAATCCTTTCTCAACAATGTTTTACTCATCAGAGAGAATCTGTATTAGGGCAGTCATGTTTGGGTCACTGCTGCTCATGGCTCTTGGAAACATAAAACTGGCTTGTCAGACACTCTAGATATCTTTAGACAATGTGAGATGATGGAAGAAACTCTTGAGACAGGGCTTTTATTCCACTTCTTCCATGTCGGTTAGTTAGTTATTTGTAAGGAAACCAAGAATAGGGAGGAATTCTTTTCCTTTAAAAATAGTGCACATATTAAGAAAAAAGAAAACAAGGCACTGCTCTTATTAGAATCATATGTAATCTTCTCTAGCCATTGGCAAGATTGATGATGGTAAAACATACTTTTTCATTGCAAAAGGAAAATATCGAATATTAAAATGGCATTTGAATGCCTACAAAAGGCTCCCCTCTGATCACTCTGAAATTCTTTTTTTTTAGCACTTGCCACATGACACAGAAGTTACTTTATTCTTTAACTCATTAGATGTTTCATATATACTCTTGTTTAATGCAGAGTCCTCACAATGGTCTTCAAGGTCTCACATGATCTGTCCCTTCCTCACCCTTTTTATCCTTCCCCGTTGCTTACTCGGATCCATGCCTTCAAAGGTACTTGCTCTCACTCAGATGTGCCAGGCACACTCCTAATTTACTCCCTTCGTACTAACTCTTCTTTCTTCCTGAGATTTTTCTCCCCCAGATGTCTACTATGCTGACTTCCTCGCCTCCTTTGAGTCTTTGCTCCAATGTCATCTTCTCAAAAAGACCTACCCTGGCACCTGAATTAATGCTGCTTACTGCCTTTCCCCACCCCCCACCATCCTGAATCCCCTTATTCTCCTCTCCCCTGTTCTGCTTTTACCCCCTGTGGCTTATTCGCTTTTACAGCACCACACGGTTAATTTCATTATTATGTTTAGTGTAATGTATTTCCCCACTTCCAAACTCCATGAAAGTGGGGGTTTTTGTCTGTTTCATTCCCTGACACAAGTGCCTAGAATAATGTCTGGTCCATAAAAGGCACTCAAATATTTATAATGATTGAATTTAGCAAATGGGTAATGTCTACTCTGTTCAGAATTTGTGCTTAGCACTGGGAATTAAGTGAAGAATAAGACACAATCTCTAACCCACAGAAGTTTATGTGGTGTAATTCCCAGGACACTCACCACAGATTCAGATTCAGTAGAGGCTGGATGAAGCCTACACATTTGCAGCTCTGCCAGATACACCAGAGCTTTGAGATGTCCCCTGTCCTCATCATGTCCTCCCAGCAATCAGGGAAGTTGTCTTCTCATGGAATCTTTGACACTTAATACAAAACCTGAAGCATTCTGGGCATTGAGTAAGTAGTCCTTAGAGATGAAGGAAAAAATGTGATAAATAAGATGTACTTTCTGCTTTCCAGAAACTCACAACAGAGACAAAATTAGTACCAGACAGCTGTTTATTTTTTTTCCAAAAGCACTTCTAACATAATAGAAATGAATTCTCTACACATAGAACAGTTAAATAACAAAAGAAAACATGCTTCTTGCAACATTTCTGGAAGTAAAAATATTGTTGAGATGTTTAAAATAAAAATGAATATAAAATTTGCTTAAACAACAAAAACACTAACAACATAAAAGAAGGATATGTGAGTGTGAAGATTTGGAGGAAGGAATACACCTCCAAAAAAATCCACTAAGATTTTCGCTCCTCTGACCTTGAAAGACATATTTGACAATTGATATCAATGTTATCTTTAACTATTATGTAAGAAGTCAATAAATGTAGTACTTAGTACATGTGGGAAAAATGGTGACTTTTTGGATAGCATTTCATGTTTATGTTGGGGCTGGTGTGGCACTGATGATACCACAGATGGAAGTGCTTAATGGACAGGCTGTCCTTACAAGATTCACAGTGTACATCTATGTTGTTACTAGACTCACATCTCCCCAAGATAAATCTGCAGGTGAGACTCACATTGACTGACAGCAAATGTCTGAGTTGTCAGCAACTGCGAACTCAAATTTTCTCTCTTATCATTTGATACTTGGGCCAGGAAATTGCACTGATTGGCTCCAAAGGGACTTTGACTACAGTCTGGAAAGGGAAAAATTTCATGTACCACTATAAAGTTTTACCATAACACAGCTTGTCACTGGATAGAATTCAAAATAAAGCCTGTGTGTACTGTGGGGAATAACAGAAAACCGTTATTAGATAGCACAGGTTAATTTATAATATGGTTGATTAACATGATATGCTGCCTGCCAAATATCAAGATTCCCCAAGAATAATATTATAAGCTGGACACTGAGACACATTGTCGTTCTTATACTAAATGTTAACATAGGAAAAGCTTATTTTTTTTTTTTTTTTAGTTGGAGTCTCACTCTGTCGCCCAGACTGGAGTGCAGTGGCCGCTCCCGGCCACCGCAGCCTCGACCTGCTGGGCTCCGGCGATCCTTCCGCCTCAGCCTTCCAAGTAGCTGGAATTACAGGCATGCGCTACCATGCCCGGCTGATTTTTTGATTTATTGTAGAGATGAGGTCTTGCTGCCCAGGTGGGTCTCGAATCCGCAGGGCTCAGGCAATCCACTCACCTCAGCCTCCCAAAGGCCTGGGATTACAGGCTGAGCCACCGAACCCAGCAAGCTTATTTTCTTGGTCCTAAGTGTTCTCTCTCTCTCTATATATATACACACACACACACACACACACACACACACACACACACACACACGTATATATTCTCTCTCTCTGTCTCTCTGTATGTGTGTGTGTATATATATATATACATAAAGAGATCCTCCTCTCCTCCTCTCTTCATTATTTTCCTATCTCAGTCAATCTTTTTTCCTTCTTATCTTTTAACAAACCCTCATTTTCTGGAAAGAGGAGTATATCAATAAATTTCGCCTGAGTGTATTACTTATCCCAAGCATAACCTATCAAAGTATATTCGATTTGTAGTACTTAATTGTGAAGTCAGAATGTTGTACTCAACTTAAATACATTTCAAAATCAGAAATTGGGAAGAATGTATATTTTGAAGTGTAGAGAGGTTGTTTATCAAATAACTATTTTGTGTCAGGCCCTGTGCTAGATATTCATTATCCAATTTTCACTAGATAATGAAAATGATCAATTTTCATTAGATTTATTTTAAATGTTTAATAAACAGTAGAGTTTTAAGAAAAACTTTCCAGCTTTGTTATTTTTATGTTGTGCCAAACCTTGCTTCCATGTGTGTGTGTGTGTGTGTGTGTGTGTGTGTGTATGTGTTGTGTGTTTTAAAGTCATTTGTTTTCTTCAAATCCTGTGAAGTGAGTAATGTTATGCTTCTTCTTAACAGATGAAGAAACTGAGACTCAATAATGTTAATGTACTTGAAACCCATGAAGAGATTTTGAAGATACTCAATCTTTTGCCTATTCATACTCCAGACAGTTACAAACATAAAGATATGGGTGGCATATGTTGACAGGGTCTGAAAAAGAAAGCAAGAATTAAAGAGGAAGGGAGAAATAAGAAAATACATTACCTGACTGTGCATACCTTTAACTAAAGTTATGAAGACAAAGTTATTAGATCATTTGGAAATAGTTACTCTCCAGGACACAACCAAAAAGGGATCTAGAATTTATGGTAACAAAATAAATATTTACCACATATTCAGTGCCTGCCCTGGACCTGGTACTTTTCATACACTATCTCTAGTCATGATAACAAGAATTGCATTATCATCTCCACTTCGTCTTTCCAACTCACTGATTCCTTCTTCAGCTATATCCATCTTACTCTTTCACCCCAGCTATCGTGGACTTTACTTCAAGTACTATGTATGGGATAACTAATATTTCCACTTTGTTCTTTTGGAATAATCTCTTGCTTTTTTCATATTGCTAATATGTTCTTTTATTCCTTTCAATATTCTTTCTTTGTTCTTTTTGAATAACCTCTTGCTTTTCTCATATTGCTAATGCTTTCTTTTATTTCTTCAATACCCTTGGCTATTTTAAAGTTTTGGTTGATTTTTTCTAATTCTTATGCTTCAGATAGTATATACTAATGAGCTGTGGGATTTCTTTCAGGTAATTTTTTTCCTTTGACATTGAGTTATTTTAGTTTATTACTTAGGTGTTTATGCCTTAGGTTATTATTTTATTCTTTAGGTATAAATGCTTGGCAACTCCACCAGGTAAGATGTATTGAGGAGGGTCAGGCATATGTTTCAGGGGTAGAATTTCAGTTGCTTTTGGTATGTACAATGATATTTTTAAGAAAAATATTTTGATTAAAGCAAAGCCAACCACTCCATAGATATTGGCATGCCTAAAATTAAAACACGACACAAAATAAAAACATGAAAATACTAAGAGCTAGTAAAAATGCAGAGATTCTGAATTTTCATATATTCCTGGAGTAAGCAAAAATGGTACGGCCAATTTGTCATGTGGTTTAGCAGTTTCTCACCAAGTTAGACATACCTTAACATACGACCCAGCAATCCACTTTTATCCAAGAGAATTAAAAACTTATTCTGGCTGGGTTCGGTGGCTCAGCCTATAATCCCAGCACTTTGATAGGTCAAAGCAAGTGGATTGCCTGAGCCCATGGGTTTGAGACCAGCCAAGGCAAATTGGAGAGATCTCATCTCTACAATAAATAAAACATTAGTGGATCTGGTAGTTCTGGTTACTTGGAAGGCTGAGGTGGATCACGAGAACCCAGCAGGTTGATGCTGGGGTGGCCATCAGTGTGCCACTGTGCTCCAACCTGGGCGATGGAGTGAGACTCCAACTCAAAAAAAAAATAACTTATTCCACATGAAAACCTATATGCAAATATTGATAGTAGCTTTATTCACAATTTGCCCTACACTAGAAATAAGCTGGATGTTCTTCAGTTAAACAATAAATAAACAAACTGTGATAACATGAACATAACGGAATGTTAGTCAACAATACAAGGAAAGGTCCTGATGCAACATGGACGAATATCCATGCTGTGTGAAGGAAACTGGACCCAATAGGCTACATACTCTATTGTTGTATGGTGGTTGTCAGGGAAAGTTTGGACTGATGAAATGTTCTGTATCTTATTTGTGGTGGTAGATACATGACCCTGTATTTGTCAAAATTCATAGAAATGTACACAAATGGAGTGAATTTTACTGTATGAAGTTAAAAATAACTACAATTTTTTTTTTGAGTTGAAGTCTCACTCCGTAGTCCCTACTGGAGTGCAGTGGCACGCTCCCAGCCACCGCGGCCTCGACCTGCTGGGCTCCAGCGATCCTTCCGCCTCAGCCCACCAAATAGCTGGAACTACAGGCGTGCGCTACACGCCCGGCTAATTTTTTTGATTTATTGTAGAGATGAGGTCTCGCCAAGTTGCCCAGGCGGATCTCGAACTCATGGGCTCAGGCAATTCACTCACCTTGGCCTCCCAAAGTGAGGGATTACAGCTTGAGCCACCAAGCCCGGCCTACAATTTAAAAAAAAAAAATCAAAATCTAACCTATTTGGGTAATTCTTTTTACACTCAGTTTTCAGATAACAAATGTGGCATAAAAATTTTTAAAAATATTTTAGTTTTAAATTTAAGAAAGCCTCAGGGTTCAGTCACAGAGTCACACCTAGTCGATTTTCATTAGAATTATTTTAAATGTTTAATAAGCAATAGAATTTGAAGAAAAACTTTCCAGCTTTGCTATTTTTATGTTGTGCTAAATCTTGCTTCCACGTGTGTGTGTGTGTGTGTGTGTGTGTGTGTTTTAAAGTCATTTGTTTTCTTAACAAGATCCCTTTGAAGAGAAAAACTTTTAGTTCCATTAATGGATGACCCCCTTCCGTCAGCTTATTAAACTTGATGTAGATGAATGAGTCTAAATGCAGGTGGCCACACACAAAAATGACTCAATCTTGAGGTCAATTCCCACCCAGGGTCGGTTGGCCCTCTATTCAAAATTACAGGAGGAAAATGCTGAGGTGATCTCATGCTCATAAAGGTTGGCCCAATGTCCTCTAACACGGGTGTTAAGAAAGAATTCAGACTATCAGAGAATGGATAGAGCCACATCTGTTCCCTTTTAGTGTACAGAGCTGTCTGAAACTATGTAGAGACTCTCAGACCTCTTTTGCAATAACTTGCTTGAAATGGTGCATGTGCAAGCTGCATTTGGAGTTTTGTGTTCTAATAAATACACTGGGGTGGTCATTCAAATCCAAAAAGTGAACTCCTCCCTCACCTCTATAGTCCCGGTGCTTGCATAGTCCTTGGTAACTATTGGGTGTCCAGTGAATAGTTGAGAATTGAATAAAATAATGCTTTCTGGGCCTAATAAATATGAGACCTTGCCCAGATTCATCACTTTTTTGTGTGTCTTCTATAGTATGGGATTAATACCTTATGTTCCCATTATGTCACAGGACATTGAGAATAAAAAATAAATGAGTTACTAATATGAAAGCATGCTGAGATAATATAGAAGCTTTAAAATATAATATTGAATCTGTAGTGAGAATTCTAACATTGTGACTGACTTAATTCTGGGATGTCTCTTTCTCTGAGTGTTCCATTTTATTTAAATGCACTTTCATAGGTTTTCAAAAATGTGTCTTTACTTTGGATCTCAAGGCATCCAACAGGTTAATCTTATGGGATCTGTTTGCACAGTCATAATGTTTTTCAAAGAAAATGAAACAAAACACCATGAGATTTGGTTCTCTTTATTTTACAACACTCAAATTATGCTTGATTATAGAATCCTTGTTTCAACTAGAGTGGGAGGTAGGAAGGGGGAAAAAAAGAGACAGACTTAGGATAATAACTTAATTATTCATAAATGTCTAAGTCAAAACAATTCTCCATTGTGGTGACAGTTTCTCAACATCCTGATCCCACCCACTGTCTGTCCACTAGTTGATTTTTCCTTTTGCGGATAAGTTAGCCAATTGCTTGAAATATCTCCAGTGCCACAGGCTTAAAAATAAAAACAAAACAGCAACCACGTGGGATGAATCCACCTCAGACTAGCATGACTTCCATGACCACGAGACACCATTTGTCATGATCCTTGTTCTAGACTATGTATAGTCTGTTGGGTGGGAGTGGCAGAAGGAGCTGCCACTTACTATTTAAATCTTTAAGCCATTAGTAAATGCTGATGGTTTCCTCCTGCTTGCAGGATCTTTCCTGGAAATTTAGAAAATCAACAACTTCAATATCTAGATTCAGCTGGGAAGAATCAAGACTGGCGGTTACAGAACTGTCCTTCATGAAGGAAGGTGATGATGAAGACAAAGATGATGGTGATGGAACAGTCATTATTAATAACAGCTCTCCTTTCTTGAATATTTATTGCATGGCTGGCGTTTGGCAGCATAAATGTATGCATCACATAGTTGATACCTCAAAGTTGTGGGAGTCAGGTGTTAGAATGATTCTCCCCAAACTCTGACCCTAGTTTTAGGCCAGATCACAGTTTTTGTCACCAATAGAGGTAACAGACACTTTTCTCCCTTACACCATTGCATGCACTCAATTCTCTTAACGTAATGTGCTAAGAAACACACAGCCTTAAAAGTTGGAGCAACCTGGCACACGAGCCCTCTTTGGGGAGTTGTTTATATGATGGTGACCATGGAAGCATCCAGGTGGGTCCTTAGACACTATAGTTTTCCAAAAGAATTAAGAAAGGTTGTTCAGATAAACCACCTGATCTCCTCTATTCTTCAATCCTATTGATTCTTTCAACTCCCTCTTCCCAGGCAGGGAAAATTCTAGAAAGGAGCCCGAGTGAAGCCACAGTCATGTCATTCAATATGGATACCATGTTCTGCTCTCTCCATGTTCTCACTGGGAACTCATCAGCAGTGGAGGATACTTAGACCCTGACTTGTGAGATGTCTCTAACTCTATTGCAGGTTCTGTTTTCCTTCCTCTCTTGCAGTGTGAAGCCCAGAGAGTCTAAAAGTTTACTCAGAAGACTAGGAGAAGGATGGGCACTTTAGGAAAGAAAAACAGTGATAATTTTCACAGTCATTACATTTCTTTAAAAGAGTCTTGTAAATTATGACTCTTTTTTATTTGTAATGTCCAATGAACAGTAGGGCTCTCAGTATGTGTTTGTTGAGTAAATGATGCCATTTATGAATTATCCAGTGGCCAATTTTGAAGGTTGTGAGTTTTCTGGATATTCACCTTTCTTAGCTGCCAATTTATAGTTATACCTATCATTTAGTGCCTTTCGTTGAGTCAAAAGAAACGACAGAGGAATATAAATCCAAGTGGTTTAGGAAACTAATAAACAATATACTTCTCTTATTTGTCTATTTTATTTTTTTGGAGGGGAAGAGAGGGTACATAAGTAACTCAGAATTTTTGCTTCAAGCTTTCATTTTCAGAAAAGTTTGGCTCAAAAAATATTTTTTAAGCTAGTCTTCATATTATGGTTCAATAAGCCACGGGCCCAGCTCCTGGAAGGTGAATCGTCTGATATTCAATGGGCACAAGAATTTGACAGCCATTTCTGCCCGTCTGCCGTGTTCATACATTTTCCAAGTTTGCTTTCTTTTAACAAGATGCAAGTTAGGGTTATTGACTGGTCTTTCTACCTTTACTTTTGGAGCCAGACTGAATTTTTTAAATGAAAAGATGACTTTATTCCCTCTTAATTAAAAACTTTCTAAGGCCTACCATTCTTCAAACTTATAAACCTTCTGAGTTACATAAATCGTATGGCTTAGTAGTTCTTAAATCATACCTTTTCAAATGTTTGATTTTTATTATAATTCACTTACTTGTTACTAGATGATTATTCCCACAACTATTATTTTTGCAGTGTAAACAAAAGATCAAAGTGCAAATTTTTAGAGGATTGTGAAGTATTTTTGTTTGTTTGTTTTGAGTTGGAGTTTCACTCACTCTGTTGTCCAGGCTGGAGTGCAGTGGCATACTCACAGCTAATCCAGCATCAACCTGCTGGTCTCCGGCAATCCTTTGCCTCAGCCTTCCAAGTAGCTGGAACTACAGGCATGCGCCACTATGACTGGATAATGTTTTATTTATTGTAGAGATGAGGTCTTGCCAAGTTTATATTGCCCGGGCTGGTCTCAGGCAATCCACTTGTCTCAGCCTCCCAAAGTGCTGAGATTACAGGCTGAGCCACCAAGCCCAATCAAGAATTTTGAATAAATATTTATGTTTTTTTATCTTGCAGAAATATTTGCAGTTCTTTGCAAGCTAGTTGTAATAGCAACATCTGGTTCATAGTCCTTCTGAAATTTTAAAAGAGAGCCAGGTACTTTTACCACATCAATCTATCAAAGTTCGAAACAAAAGAAAACAAAACAAAAATAAAATAAAAACATCAATATTTAAATGCCTAAATCAAGTGTTTTACAAAGAACCCAATACTTATTCTAAACAAATGGATCAAATAATGTCAGTTTGCTATCTTTCTGCCTTTTTCTCTGATTTTTCTGGAAGCAAATTTATGGTGAGTTTTCTGGTGAAGACACCTACTGGAATTTTTCCACTCTAGAGACTTTTGAAAGATGTTAGAAGAAACCTAGTATCAAAACTTCTGCAAATTGGAGTGAATTAAAAGTGTTATGAACATCCACCAAATGTATTATTATTTCCTGGACGTCACTATCCATTGGTCTCTCTTGTCAGTTCAGTAGCAGTCTTCCCAGAAATGAAAAAGGAACCCAAGAAAGACTCCTTAATTTAACTGTATCATCTTCAGTATGGACATATCCTTTCATTTTGCACATTTGTTCAATGTGAAAGATCAGGAAGAAGAAATCTCAGCAGCTGGCTTGACATCCACTCACTTCCTTAAAAGGGAGAAGGCATGCCTTGGGAGGCAAGAAAAGAAGACAAATCCATGATACTGGCTAAGTGCGCCTTCTGGTACATAAGCTAATGATATGTGCTAGAAGGAAGAGTTCTTATCTGCAGAATGTCTATGGCTAAAGAATTGCACAGGGATTGGAGGAGGTGTTGCCAAAAATATACACATACATTTTAACAGATGTTATCTATGTATTACTTTTCAGAGTGAGTTGAATTATGGGTGCAATGTAGAGTATGACGTTTGCTCAACCGTGCTTCCACCATTTTCTTTGACTGTCCTGTCCCATGGTGGTTTGATTAAAGCCATCTTTTGAGGAAACATCATATTTAAAATGTGTGTTTGTATTTTTTGGCAGCTCCGTACAATAAATAAACACTATGCAGATTTCATCTATGAGGTATGACTCCCTAGAGAATTTCACTTAAGCTGTGAACCACACTCTGGGATATAACATGGAAATATTTCTTTCTTTTTTTTTTTTGAGTTGGAGTCTCACTCTGTCGCCCAGACTGGAGTGCAGTGGCCGCTCCCGGCCACCACAGGCTCGACCTGCTGGGCTCCGGCGATCCTTCTGCTTCAGCCTTCCAAGTAGCTGGAACTACAGGCACGTACTACCACACCCGGCTGATTTTTGATTTATTGTAGAGATGAGGTCTCGCCAAGTTGGCCAGGCAGGTCTCGAACCTGCGGGCTCAGGCAATCCACTCACCTCAGCCTCTCAAGGAGCGGGATTACAGGCTGAGCCACCGGGCCCGGCTAGAAATATTTCTTAATTACATGCTCTTTGCATTGTGAGGAATCCCACAAAACCTCCTGGGGACCTCTGTTGCTTCTGTGTCCAGTGTGGAGGCCCATGAGAGGCTGCAGACCTCTCTTTTCCTTTTGTTCCTCTTGATTGTCTGTGTTCTTAAGGCTGGTAGGAGAGGTTGACACTGGATAAGATCTCTGACTCTCGGGAGTGGGATCTGACAGTTCAGTCCCATGCATTAGTTGAGCTATCAAATAATTCCAACATATTTTGCTTTTTAAATATCTATTACTATTTTTTCTTTGATGTCATTTTCCAGAAATGATTTTTGGAAATAAATATGAAATCAATTTCCCTTCAAAGAAATAACAACATGTTTAATTTTAACAAAAAAAAATGTTTCTTCAAAATTGGGTTGCAATTTGAGAAGGATCCAACCAGTTCCAAAAATTTCCTTTGTTTATCGATGACATGTCCTCTTTGTGACCACAGAGGGGAAGATTTTGTGTAGTTAAGAACATGATTATGTCAAAAAAGATGATGTAAAATGTCTCCCCATTTTTCCTCTCTTTATTCATTTCTGCATGACAGATTTGATCAACAATGTTTATTGGAGTTTCGGTACCACTGCTGATGTCTTGCATTCTTCTAAGTAGGAAAAATGTTCTGATGTCTCACATTCAGAAACTTGGGGATTTAATTTCTGCTGTGTTTTAAAACTGGGTGTAAAACCAGCTGTTTCTGTTTTTGTCTCATTATCTGCAAATAGTCTGCAGCAAAAAAAAAAAAGCAAATACATTTTTATTTTGAATAAAACACAGTCTCAACTTTTTCTGTGTTTTTTTTTTGTCATTTGGCAAAGATTTAGAAAACCGTGAAGTTGTCACGTCAACTATCTCCTTTGCTAGTTTTTTTCTTTCTCATTGAAGCTTAGTGGAGGAAAGTTCATTTTTAATCTGAAGAGGGTCACTTCCTCTCCTAATCAAATTAACTCTCAAATCATCTGAAACCAGTACTGACCATGCAGCAATATCAGAATAAATTAAAATATCATTAATTGTGTCTTTTGCATCAAATTATTGGTTTAATCTTTACTACCCTATAATCAATGTCTGACTGTCTATCTATCTATCTAATCTATCATCATTTATTTCGATCTATCATCTATCGATCTTTCTGTCATCTATCTGTCAATTATCTATCATCTATCATCGATCTAGCAAGAAAGTGAGGATCTATCTGTCAAACATATACCTGTCTGTCAAACATCTATCATCTATCTATCTAGTTAATGTTTTTAACCAGCTTTTTTCTCTTTATTGCTGTCAGAAGATGTTTCAGCATTTTCTTTCCATCATGTCCTATCTGAATCTTGTGCTGTTTCTAGTAGAGGTACTTCAGATACCTACGCACGTTTGCATTTCTAGATAATTCTTGTTAACTGTACACAGTGTTGAAGGATATAATAATGTTGCAGCTATGGCTCACAAGTGATTAGAGAAATATAAACAACTCCAAGTACTTTTTTTACATTATGGATCATTATTCTCTGAATCTTTGCAGAAATAATTCTGGTGAACTCATGCAGGTGTGTCATTTTTGGAAATATTGAGAAAAAATTATACATTCTTTTTAGTCTCAGCTCCTCACTGGAAAATGCTGCAGAATGAAGGTTTAATAGTAGACAGACTTTCCCAGACAGGCTGGAATGTTCATTATAAAGCTATGTATGTAGCACAGACACATTTTTTAAAGTTAATCTCAACCTTTGAAATTCTGTGTAATCTAATAAGAAATATGGATCCAAAAAGATCAACTTACATATTGCTGTCTGATGAATGGAATTTTTCTTTTTTGAGTTCTCTTTTTTGTTGCTTGAATGTTTTAGAAGAAATTAATCAACTGCAAACATATATGCAAACTCCTGGGATCAGACTTGAACAATGTATAGAGAGACGCCAAACCTTGGAGTGACTCCTTGAAGATCAGCACCTGGCCATTGAAAAGGCATTTGTGCAAAAACAAAATAAAAGAAGGAAGAGAATGGATCTGAGTAATACATAGGAGCAGGATTCCACCGCACTTGGATGTGGGGAATGAAGGAAGACTCTAAGATGACTTTCACTTTCTGATTCAAATGCCCGGGTGAAAATTAGAATCTTTGTCTGAGTGGAGTGCTGAAGAATCAAGTCAAGGACTCGAAGCAGAGAATGACTGAGGTTGGAGGGCCTGCGAGGTTTTTCCATAGAGAAGTATACTAGGCAGAAGGGTCTAAAATCCAGACACTTAGGGAGAGGACCAGGGTAGATAGAGGTTTGGATATTGGAGCATCGTGGAAAAGTGTGAGCGGAAACTGCAGAAGTTCATTGAACAGTAGGAAGACATGGAGACGTGTGAAACCTGAAGAGGGGTGACATTTACAGGGTGGGAGGAGTAATTCATGCAAATAAAGAGGATGTTCAACCAGATGCCAAAGGAGGAAGTAATCAAAGCTGACCAGGTGCCACAGAGAGGATGGAGAAGTGACACTGGGAAGGTCACTGTAGAACTGAATGGGAGATGAGGGGGTGGGGACATCAAGTGGTCACTATTCTTTCAAGAGCTTGGCTTCAGAGGAAGGGGAATGATAATGATGAAGAAGAACAGAGTTTTGGTCAAAGGTAGGTTTTATTTTTTTTAATGGGAATAACTTTATCTTATTTATTTTCTAATTATGAAAGTATATGTTTATTTTGAGTAATCCAAAAAGGCCCACATTAAAATGTGAAAGCCATTGATGAGTCCAAAACCTAGTAATAATGTAACAATGTCTCCCCTTAGTTTTAGTTTTTGGTAACTCTCTGTAGTTCTAGGATAGCTCAAAAAAGAGACAGAAACAGGTTTGTGCCAGAGAAGTTTTTCCCACGGCATCTCTTATGCCAGATCTCAAGTCGCCTGACTCAAGGGAGCTGAACTTTTACAAAGTTTTTGAAAGCACAAATGGTATGAGGCTTTGAGTGCCACCTTTCCATAAATGTTGCCTTCTGTCACCCTAAAATTAATCATAAGAGAAGCGATGGGGAGCATTGTACAGCTGTCTTTTCTCAGCCTTTGTGTATTCAAAACTGAGGTTCGGATTGGTATTAAAATTTGCTTCTACTTGAGAGATGTAAGAAATAAGAGAATTACCACAAGCTCTTTTGTTGGTATAAAAAGCACACAAAAGCAACAAACAAGAACTCCCAGTACAACATGACCTAAACTAATTATGAGGAAACATCAAACCCATACTGAGAAACAGTCAACAAAACAACTGAGCGGTACTCTTCAAAAAATGTCGATGTCAGGAAAGACAAGTAAAGATTCTGTAGCTATTCCAAACAAAAGATGCCATCAGTACATGCCATCTAAGTAATAGTACCATCTGAGATTTTTTTGGGCTTTGAAGAGCTCGACTGGGACAGACAGGGACATCTAAATAAGGTCTGTAGACTAGATATGGACATCTGAATAAGGTCTGGGACAGACAGGAACATCTGAATAAAGTCTGTAGATTAAATAATACATAGTGTGTCAATGTCAATTTTCTGATTCATGATAATAATTATATCATAATTCTATGATGATTCTGTACAAGATTCTATTTATGACTTGCTGTGACCATTCTGCAGGTGTAGGATGAATCCTTACACAGAATTTTATTCTGATGTTGATATTGATATCTATGAAGTCACACACACCCAAAGAGGGGATGAAAAGATGCATTGCTTACATAATTGATATAACTCAGGAGAGCAGGTAGGCTTACTGAGCAAATCTAAGACAGCAAGGAAAGACAGCAGGCTTGGAGTTTTCTCTATGGTTGGTAGGCAAAGCCAGACTGAGGGTCTCCCATGTAGGCAGAAGTTCATATGACTTGAATTTTCCAGTGGTATCAAAGGAAAGAGCACCAGGCATTCTTATCAGCTTGCTCAGATGTGGGAAAGAGGAGAGATGGATAAGGGAGGTTTAAAAGCTGTCAGTCATCAAATATCCGAAATAAGATGCCTGACCATTATAGGGTTAAAAGAGTATTATGTCAACAACTTAGTTTCAAACAGATCAGAAAAATTTACACATATATAGCGGTGTGGGGGGGAGGCGGGGGTGATAGATAAAACAAACGAAAAATGTTGACATTTGGGGAATCTGGCAAAAGGTTTTACATAGCACTTTGAACTAGTTTTGCAACTTTAAGGCAATGAGGTCAAAATACAAAGTTCTTGCTTGTTGTTTGCAGGTACTTTTGTTTGTTTGTTTTAAGAAAGCAAATCCTAGGTTGTTTCAAAGTTTCGTCTAGAGGAGAAAATATCACATTCCTAGGAGAGAGAAAGTATCAAGAAGGTAGAAAGGCCAGGCTCGGTGGCTCAGGCTATAATCCCAACACTTTGGGAGGCCGAGGTGAGTGGATTGCCTGAGCCTGTGGGTTCAAGACAAGCCCCGGTAACTTGGCGAGATCTCGTCTCTACCATAAGTCAAAAATTAGCTGGGCATGGTAGTTCTGGTTACTTGGAAGGCTGAGGCAGAAGGGTTGTTGGAGCCCAGCAGGTGGACACTGGGGTGGCCATGAGCGTGCCACTGCACTACAACTTGGGTGACAAAATGAGACTCCAACTTAAAATTTTAAAAAAAGAAGGCAGAAGGCATATTACCAGGTGATGTTGATGCTGATGGTCCAGGCACCACACTTTGAGCACCCCTGGGTTACTTTATGCTGACGTAGTGACTAAATTAACCCAAACTAGAAGCAAACCACTTGCCAATGCCTGATTAGTCAGCAGGCACAAAAGCCAAAGTCTAGCAGTACCTGAACTACATGCAGGCGAAGGGTGTGATTTGTCCCCAAGGGTCTCCCTCTGTTCATTTGCTATGGTGAGAAGGGGTGAGAAGAAGCTAAATAATTTTAGAGTCAGATGGACCCGGTCCCACCACTTACTAACCACTGGACCTTGAGAAATGTACGTTCCCTCAGGGAGCCTCTTTAGTAAAAGAAGCACCCACTACCTATATTTCAGGAGAAGGTGATATAGTTTGGATGTTTATCCCTTCCAGTTCTCCTGTTGAAATCTGATGGACTTTCATGGGAGGTGTTTGGATCAAGGGAGAGCATCCCTCATGAGTCGTGTGGTGCTGTTGTCTTGGTAATGAGTGAATTCTCGCTCTATTAGCTCATGCAAAGGCTGGTTGTTTATAAGAGCCGAGAACCTCCTCCTCCTTCTTTTGCTTCCTCTCTTGCCATGCAACACACCTGTTCCTCTTTTGCTTCTGCCATAATTGGGAGCTTCCTGAACCCTCACCAGAAGCAGATGCCAGCACTATGTTTCTTGTCAACCCCCACTCCTGTGAGCCCAAATAAACCTCTTTTCTTTATAGCCAAAAAAGAAGGCAGAAGAATCAGTCTAGAAGGTGTTCTGTCCACTCATAAAATTTTCAGTGCTGTTTTAATGATAGACCATCACATGAGCATAATTGTATCATAGTAGCTAGCCATTGATGACATTTCAGTCTATATTCCTCTAGATATTCTTTATGCTCTCACATATATCTATCTGATATGTAAAATTTGTATATCTTTTGACTCAAGAATACTACGTATAGAAAGTTATCACAAATAAAACACTAAGCACACAAGCATGCGGTATATTGCCAAGATGTTTGTTACAGCATTACTTGTAGCAGTAAAGGAAAAGAAAAGGCAGAGAGATAATACAAGAGAAATCGAGTGAGTTTCTCTGTCTACATATGAGCTACTAGAAAGTAGGGATTGCAATTAAAATACATGTGTATTTTTAGAATACAACATGAACTGAAGTGCTCAATACCTACTTTAAAGGAAATGAATGCAGATGTCATCTGGTGTTTTAATTTATCCAGTGTCAACTTTTAATTCTTTTGTTAACTTCACCTTCAAATTGGCTTTGAACAATTACCTACCCACCAATGGATATGGTCTTGGAGAGCATTCTCTATGTATGTGCCTCCTGTCCCTGACCAAGAGGTGGGCATGTATCCAAGCAATCAAAGTCAGTCTCTCTCTCTCTCTCTCTCACTCAATACAATGGTACTTTAAAGAGATTATCTATCCATTGTCCTTCCTGGATACCCAGAGAGCCTTTGGTTTTGACTTTTAAAAGAACTGACTCAGCCGGACTCAGTGGCTCAGCCTGTAATCCCAGCACTTTGGGAGGCCAAGGCAAGTAGATTGCTTGATTGAGTGGATAGAGCCCATGGGTTCGAGACCAACTCGGGCAACTTGGCAAGACCTTGTCTATACAATAAATTAAAAATTAGCCAGGCATGGTAGGGTGCCTGTAGTTCCGGCTACTTGGAAGGCTGAGGCAAGAGGATCGCTGGAGCCTAGCAAGTCAACACTGGGGTGGCCATGAGCATGCCACTGTACTCTAGCCCGGGTGATGGAGCGAGACTCTGACTCCAGAAAAAAAAAAAAAAGACCTGACTCCTCATTTTTCTTTTGTTTTTGTAAGCCACCTTGTGCTATTCAACAATTCATTCATTTATTCTCTCATTTCCGTGTCTGTGGATTGCAATCAAAGAAAGATAACTGATATGGAAAAATAGTGAATGAATGAATGAATAAACAAACTAACAAACACCAAAGAATGACACAGCCTGATAACCAAAGGGTATGTGAGATATTTCAATGTAGTCATAGAAGCAAGCTAAAAGACTATATAGAAGGAGAATCAATGAATTTAGAAATAATAAAATCTAGCCAGTAACGCTTTTTCCAATCTCTTGACTTGATGAGGTTCTTTTAAAGGTCTTCGGTTTTTATGGAGTTAGAATGAGATTTTTCTGGCAGAAGCTCATTTGCCAATTTAATTAGTAATTAGTAATCCCAAAGGTTAATGTAGAATAATTATTAATTTTATTTTAAGCTTAATATTCTTATCTAAAGGACAGAACCAATGAATATATTCAGATAGCAATCATTAGCTTAAATATCCCAGCCAAGTGAAATATTAAACAGTTATAGCCTTTAAAAACTTGAAATAATATTTGGATTCTCACATTTATTTTATTCTATTCATATTTTATTTGCTCTGAGCAATATGAGGTACTCTCTTTTTAAATTTTAAAGATGTAGTGTACAATTCAGCATTAGGTATACAAGTTGTCATCATACGGGTAAAGTTTGGGCTTCCCTTGGGTCCCCACTTCGCCTGAAGTACTCACTTTAAAAAATTATGATTTTAGATTTTAGAATATTTTATTGTAAAATAAGTTTTAATAAACAAGAGGTACTGAAAACATCAGTGGTTATTGCCAGAGGATAGGAGAAAAGATTAACTACAAGAGGGCACAGCGGCATATTTTGGGTGATGAAACTTTTCTGTGTACTGATTGGTTATAAAACTATGCACTTGTCAACATTCACAGATTAGACACTAAAAAGGGCGATTTTACTGGATGTAAATTATAACCCTTTTTAATAAAAGAGATAGACTGAAAAGACAGGAGCCAAACATTTACCCTATGTAAAAAAAAAAAATATATTCGTTTCTGGTTTTCTCTTGGAGACAGTAAAAACAAGTACCAGGGATTTAAAGCAAATAACAGTAAGATAAAAGATAGCTTTGATATATACACTGTTTTAAGAACAATACATTTATGCAAAGTTAATATTTATTTTAGTTTTTTTTTTTTTTTGAGTCATCGTCTCACTCTGTCATCCAGGCTGCAGTGCGATGACACGGTTACAATCCACCATAGCCTTGACCTCCTGGGCTCAGAGATTCTTCTGTTTAAGCCCAGTTTGATAATTTGACCGGGAAATTTTCTCTAGGAATAAAAATGTTAGAAATGCTTATTTTTGAATTTCAAAAAATTCTCAAGCGGTAAGCAAGGCATTAGAACAACAGAGGCCTATAAGACTGGTACCACAAAGCATTTTGCTGTAAAAATATGTACAGATCTTTAAAAGGAAAGCATTTCTTTACAGTAGAAAAATATTTGAACAAATAGTCAAAGAAATGTTCTTGACATACAAAAATTCAAATGCAATATACTACCTATAAACTACATTTTTAGCGGAAACCTGAATCATGTGGTTTACATAAACCAATTCCAAAATATACATATATATATTTACATAACCGATCTATAGAAGCTCTTTAGAAAAAGTTAAGCAAAATCGTTTTGTCTGTGCCTTTACAGTCTGGAGCTATAGCAGATCAATTAACTGTGCAGGGGACCTTCCCTGGTGACCAACTGCCATGTGGACCTGTCAGAGACAGGATGCTGTCTGGGTCCTTTGACTGTTTATGGTGTGGATGCATGAGCTGCCCTATTTTAGCTCAGCAAGAACACAACACACTGGAAGTCTCTGAAAAAGTGAAAAGACTAAAGGCACGCTGTGTTGTGCTGACTGAAGTGCTCCCTTTTAAAGATGCCTAAACTTCCTGCAGTCGCTAGCTTTTACATGTGTTACTAAAACCCAATATTAAATGTCCAGAGGAACTGCAAAAAACAAGCAATTGCAATTGAAGTCCACCCTCATCAATGGGACTGCTTTTACCCATGACAAATGTCAATTTTTACTAGATTTTTTAAATGGTTTTAAGGTAGAGAACTTTCACTGAAAGATTTTCCACTATATTGAGGTTAACATTAGAATCATAAGTTTAAAGAATGTCAGAGCACAGGGTTTAGAAATAAAATACATCGGTCCAACACGTCTGTGGGGAGCAAATTGATAGTTGGATGTGTGGGTAGAATTATGGCATCTAAAATGCAAGACATCTCCAATTATCACACAATTTCTAGTGGAAAGTGTATGGGAAAGTGGGACCAGATTCAGCTGGAGAGATTTGTCATGAGCTGTGATAAGTGATGAAGAGACCAGCATGGCGCATTGCCCTTGTGGGCACCTTCGGAGACAGCAATTAGCAAAAATGAGTAGTGTCTATCCACCCTGAAACTTGTTCCTGTCTTCTCAGCGGCATGCTAGCAGAGGGATCTCATTTGCACAGTCTACACCCCTCCCCCAAATGACTGCATTTCAATGAACCGTAGAGGGGAAAAAAAATAATTCAAGAGTCCAGTCTTTTGCCTTTTGTAGCTCTGAGTTTCCACTGAGAAATCTCCTAGGAACATAATCACTTGGAAGATCAAAAGACATTTAGATGACTATACTCTACTACCTAATTTTTTTTTTTAGTTACTGCAAAACCAAAGCTGACTGAAAAAGAAGATTCATGCTTTCTTATTGCTTTGGAATAAGTATACTTACTTTTTCAGTCTCAAATCAACCTCGACTGCCATATTAGCAATGTGGGCTGTGAGATAGATTTTGAAAAAGGAATTGTCCCATGTAACGTGGGAAAAGGATTTTCTAAATTCGATTTTAAAAGGTGACTTCCTTGTATTTGACATGGGTACTTCTGTTCATAATTTAATACGTATCAGTCATGGTAAGTGTCTATTCGTTTATCAGATGATTATGTATGTGGCTCATTCATGCAATGCCGTAAGCATAGCACAGAATCAAGAAATTGCCAGACTTGCATTAAAAATAGCTTATGGCTATCATTTATTGAATTCTTGCTGTGAATACGCTATCTAATTTGATTCTCATTTGATATTTACTTTTAACTTGTCCTCTGAGATTTGAGACTGGCTTGTTTGAAATTCCATGGATATGATCTACGGTTAGAAAGTTCCATGACTCACTCTAGATGTATTACTGTGACCCCATAGACATCTGATGACCTTGCATAGTCATATTTCTTTGCATTTAAGAGGATAAAGAAAAAATCATGGCTCTGAACGAACCCCTTCAAAATTCACCTGGCCAGGATTTTCAAAATCCTGTTCATATTGTCCCATATTCCACTAAGTCAAAAGAAAATGACAAACTCTGTCAACTCGTACATTAAAAATAACATAAAAAATCAGCACCTCCTCATACTAACTGAACAATACATCTTTTAGTTATATTATCCACATCCCATGTTCATCTTTTGCATTTTTTATTTTACCTTTTATATTTAGTTATGTTGCTCCATGCCATTTTCATCAATACCTATTTCCATCTCTTATCATTTATTCATTCATTCAGCAAATATTTATTGAGTGCCTACTACATTCCTAGCACTGTTCGAGATGCAGGAGATTCATCAGTGAAAAAGTAACAGACAAAAGAATGACTGCCTTCATGTTGCTAAAGTGTCTTACCTGCCACAGGCTGAAGAATGCTTAGGAAAGTGAATTTTAATTAAGACCATTCTTAAAAAGGTTGTTGGCCTTTAAGCGGTTGACAAGATATAAAGTATACTATCAAAGTCTCTCTTTAGGTGATAGTCAGAATTCACTTCCACACAAGTGATATTCACAGATAGATACATACACATGCATGTACCTATGTAGTTAAATAATAAAAGATGACTCTATTATATCACCTATTACAAAGGAAAAGTTAACTCAATTGATTTAAAAAGTGTTTATGATGTATGCATACACTAGATGAAGGCATTCAAAAATAGGTTAAAAATGGAAAAAGGGGATGGATGGAAATATTTTAAAGATCTGAAAAGGACTTGGACACACGAAAGCGTTAAAAATCAGGCAAACTTGTTTTTCATTATATACATATGACTCTCTTTTCTGATATTTAAATTGCTTGATAAAGTCACTTTCATCTCACTTCTGAAAGAGAGGGAGACAAATGAAGATAGGAAGAAATAAGCCGGGATGGATAAAAGAACCTTTCAGAGAGTAGACAAAGAAACCCATAGGTAAAGATGCAGAGGAGAAGGAGAAAGAGAAGATTCATTAGGTTATGCTCAATGCCAGCCAAAAGTAAGCATTATTGGCCAAAAGCCTGGGGCGGGTTATTGTAGTGGGGCTGGATTACACAGTCTAGAACCATACCTGGTACATAGTGGGTCCCTAATAAACATTTGTTGAATAAACAAATGAATGAATCAACACGTTTCACTTATTTATTTATTGAATAAATGTTTACCAAACACTTAGTGTGTGCCAAGCACTCTTCTAGACACTGGAGGTAAAATACTGAACAAAACAGACACACAAAAAAATCCTGACATCACAAGCCTTATAGCCTAGTAATGGGAAACAGACACAAAATTAAAAATATAAGTTAATCTTAAAGGAAGTCAAATGATTACAAGTTAAGAGAATAAAATAAAGCCAGAAAAGTGTGTGAGGAGAGTTTGTAGTTTTAAGTAGATCGTGAAAGGTTTGTCAGAAGAATTCCAAGGAAGTCAGAGTGACCAAAGCCGGGCCAACAGTAGTAGAAAGTGAACTTGGAGAGAGGCCAGACTCTAAGGCTTTTCAACTATTAAATTGAGTCTTGCTTTTACTCAGGAAAAAGAGATGGCATTGGGGTCTGAGCATGAATCTAACAAATGTCTAAAATTAGTCCATCCCCAGTCTCTCTTTCATTTATTTCTCATGTGAATGTATCTTGCTCAACTGTGATTCTTTTCTTTCTTTCTATTTTTTATTGTATTGACAATAGTTTTCATCTCTGAATTTTCATGTTTGACTTTTGTATGATTATTTTATTTCATTCAAACTGTTCACCCAATTGTCTTTTGAATTATTTTATAAATGTGACAAGTTCTTTATTTTGACCAATTTTTATACCTGAAAATTATTTCCATGTTCTCTTTCCAAACTTGCTTTTATAAAAGTACTTCTTCCTCGGAAACTCCCTTCTAGTCTAGTCTATCTGAATAATACAAACAAAGGACACTTCTAAGGCTAAAAATTTTAGGTAATGCCAAGAAATAATAGTGGTTTCTATGAGTATGTTAAGGGACCATATTCCAAAAGTTTAGAAATAGAAACAATGTCAGTGGAGAAAATATCAAATATCTGTTTTCTCTTGTCATATTCATTTTCTTCAAACCAGCCAGAATCCACTTGCCAGACATGCAGTTCAGACAAATGAATCATTCCTACATTTGGCAAATATATTTCACGCAATCTTAATTTGCTCTGTATTTTGTTTGGTTCTATTTTTATTTATTTTTATTACACTTTGCAAAGAAAATCCCCATCAATAGATGGTGTTTGAATTCTTGAAAAATATCACCTATAGCTTGACCCAGGAAACAGTACACTTTGAATCCTTGAATTTCCTCATTTTGATAGATCTTGCCAAGACATTATCTAATATATGACTCTTGCCAACACAGTTTTTCCCATCAGTCTGGTAATAATTAACATATCTTGCAACAAGAATAAAATGATGGAGTAAGTATTGTTTTGTCAGCTTCTTATACTAACAACTATCTTATTCACAATCTTCTTCCAATTTCATTCACAACACGGAGATAAAAAAAGAATGACTTAACACTTAAAATTAAAAATGTTAAAATGAGCTATTTGAATATGATTCAAATAGCAATGGAGACTGACGAGATCTGCTAATCAACCATAGAAAGGAACATAACATTCTAAAAAGCCTAAAGTTACTGCACAACCAACTCTGCCCATGCATCGAAATTCTTGCCAAAGATAGACAACAAATTGCTTTTTTGTGAAGTTGTCTGTGTTCTTTCAAGATTAAAGAGAAATAATGGCATACAGAGAGATACAACACTGGTATTTAGAAATGACTGGGCTAACTAAAGAGGAAGATAAATGCAGTTGAGAGTGTCAGTTCATATGGGTGTAAATTAGGTGAGTAAATCAAAGCTATTGCACTGGTGTTCTTTAAGCAATGCAGCCATAAAAATATAATTTTGCTCACTAAAATGTTTTACAGAGAACAACAAAATTGTGATGCTTAACCAATCGACCTGTTGTTTAACAGAAATATTTTCCTGCAGGAAGAAGGCAGTTGATTTATTGTGAAATCATTGAATAAATTGAGGAGTAGACTTTAAACAACCTTCTTCCACACACAACACGCTGCTCTGAGTTAATTTACCAAGCTCTATGTAAACAAGTTGTTTGGGAATGCTTTTGAGGTGGGAAATCATCTCTGGTGTTTGGCAGGAGAGATTCCAATTCATTTTGCTTTTCCAGGAGGGAAAACTGGTCACAAGAAAACATAACTATATTACATTTTTATATTGTATGGTTACTGAATGCAATATATTGCTTTGCAGCTTATAGACTGTTATATACATTAATAGTTGGAGGTAAAATTCACTTACACAATAGGCAACCTGAACGGGAGTTTTTATCAATCAGTTTGTCCTCAAAATATAACCCTTCTGTTTTAGTGAAGTCTCCTTTAGTTGCATATAATGAAGATAACTCTAACTAATTTACTCTAAAAAAGAATTGACTAGAATCATGACTTATATGAAATATGTGTCATATAAATATGGATCTGTCTCTTCATTTTCCAGTTAAGCAGTCAGTACAGCCTTGTTTACATTAATAGGAAATCTACTCTCTCTTCTCTACTTCATGAACTGGAATTCTTCCATCCAAAGGGTTTAGGTCTGTTTCCAAATGTCATCACCATCTATCAGAAAAGTTCTGGTTATGTCAAACCCGAAATATCTGAACCTACTTCTTCCAGCCTTGTCCCTGGGTTGCTTTTGGGTCTGCAGATTGAGAGGCAGCATCTCGGAGGGGCACCCTTGATCACAGAATGCCTTGCCCCTTCCTCTAGAGTCGGTCATAAGTGTTTTGTCATTTTACATTTTCATAATTCAGAAAAAACACACAAGTGTTTTGGGAAAAGTCATTGAAAAAAAAAACTGCTTCCCAGTGATTTTCTGTGTCTACTTACACAAAGGAATGGTGACTGGCTTATATTTCTTATTTTGTCTTCCTCTAGCAGCGAATAGAATGTTGGTCTATGCAACCCAGAGTCAAAGATGCAGGCCAGGCCTCCTGATGACATCAAGACTCTCTTTACATGGGTCCCATCCTCTCTGTCAAGCAGATTTTTCTGTTTGCTTTTTCTATTCATTCTGTGAAACACAGAATTCTGTGGTATATGGAATGTTTCTGGTTCATCTAGCCAAAAAGACAACTTCCATCTTGGTCCTAGTCCTACACAGCGAAGGAAGGACTGTGATAGCCAGCCTCAGGTGAGTTGTCCATCTGAGTTCCAGTCAATTTTGATCAAAGGGATGTGTATACATTGTATAGAATTATTGCCAGTCATTTGCTACTTTTAATTAAGGGGTGGATTCCAAACCATAAGACTATCATGTTCAATTGTACAGGTTGTGTGCTACACCAGAACATCACACCAGAATATTATTCACATCACAAATGTCTTCTTTATATTGTAACAATGTCAATATTTTTTACTATAACTATTGATTTCAAAAATGGTCAATTTTAATATTTATGTTGACAATTTTCTGATAGTGATAAACTCTTGTTCTAGAAAACATAATATCATATGGTTATTTTCTGACCAGTGAAACTAAATTGCTATCTAAGAAACATATATAAAACGTGTGTAAAATGCCATGTCACATTAACTTATGAAAGAGGAGCAAGTTTGGACATTCAAAAACCTTGTTGAACTGACCATATTTAAAATATACTTTGCCTCTAAATAAGATAAGACACTGTTTTTATGGCTGCTATACTTAGTGATAAGTAAATATTTATTGTTTAAAATTTCATATTAATATTAGTACATAGCTAAAATAGATATTCTGTATTTTAGTTCATTTCATCTGACATAGATGGTACTACTGAGTTCTTGATTTAAATATATAAGCATTTCATTATTATATAAATCACTATGCAATAGCCAATACCTATATGTTATTAATAGTCTCCAAAGTACTGCATGCAGATAAATTAGAGATTGCCATATAATGATCAACAAATTAAATGATAGCTATTGTTTATTTTTACTACCAAAAATTAGCCACTTTAATACAGAAATTAATTTCTAATAAATAAAATTTAGCAACTTGTTACATGAGTATACTTGAAATTGTTTTAAATGATAAAATGCTAAACTAATATTAGATATAAAAAAGGGTTTTTAAAAAATTGCTGCTATCAGAAAGCAGGAAGCTGTTATGAAAGCAAACATAGTTGCTACAATCATTTAATAAAATTTTGCAGAAAATTAGATGAAAGCTTAGAAAAAAATGAGAAGTACTATATAGTTCCAAGCATGGTAGAATGTAACCACAGTTATAATACAGATGAAACATCAATATGTTAACTGTAAATTTACATGAAAGCCATTACTGCAGATTAAAAAAAAAAAAGAAACAAAATCACAAAGGACTTATTACACCAAACATTGTCTGCGAATCCAAGTGCATTGCCTAGATAAGTAATAAATTTGAGTTTTACAAATGACGGCATTAATATACAATCTTCAAAAATGTATCTCACATAAATTCTTTATCATAATGAAAAGCCCACTATATTTATTATCTCCAATAATCTACTCTTTTTTTTCCACACTGCAAACTTTTGGGGGATCAAAAATAAGCAGAAGATTGAGACTGAGTGTACAACTGGCATCATTTATAACAATTTAGTAAACATGAACAAAGCAAAATACTCATTAACCAGAGTATTGTTTTTAAATTAAGATTATTTTTATAGATATAATTTTCAAGAGTGTAGTGAAAAAAATCATAAACTAATGATACAAATATTGGTGTACTGTTTATGAGCTCATAGTACATGATTCGGATTTTGGCAAGTTGATGTCCACCATTCAGAAACCCATTCAAAAAACTTTATGCGCATGATAATGGGAATGTTTTTCATTTAGCAGAAAATTGGAGCCAAATTTGAGAGCATTATGGCAGAACTTTTATGCAGAGTCCAAACATTGCAATGTTGCAATATTTAGGGAATGAATTACAAAACCCAAATTCTGAAGAAGGGTTTTATACCTAGTGATTGGTTTATAAAATCATGTAAATAATAGAACAAATCCAGGCCCCAAATTTTTTTAGAAGCCTGAGATCTTAAGGTATCTGAATGTGAAAACAGAAACAGTGAGTTGCAACCAAAGATCCTTCAAAAAAAATGTTAAGGCATTCTAAATGTCTTGTTCCATGTATTTTTTAAACTGGGTAGCAAAAAATGAAGCAAATAACTTTTTACTTCTTTTGTTTTCTTTTCTGACATTATCCAAGGGCTGTGCAATTTCTACTCTTTGGCTTCAACGAAATATTGAAATGTTTTGAAAACGCATTTACTAAATGCAAATTTGAAACCATTGCAGAATCCACAAGGAGAAGGTCCAGTCATTGTCACTTGCCAATAAAACTCAATTAGATGCAGTGTGTACTCTTACAGAAATTGTTAGTGAGATCGATAAAGATGTAAATTGCAGAACACAAGCCAAAAGTATTCCAAATTATCTTTTTCTAATTGCATTTTTTAAGTTCTAATTTGGCTCAGTGTTTAAAGTGAAGTGATATATTAACCAAAATTCTCTATAAATAATGTCCTTGGAAGCATCAAAGTGATTCAGGATTTTTTTAAAAGAGTGAAGTGACAATATTTCAATCTATATCATTGATGCCAAAACATCATGAATAACTTTACAATGCTGCCAACTTCTCCAATATTAGATAAAGGAAGTCTTATTTTGATATCAAAACCTATTATTAGCCCACAATTCAAAAATAACTTTCAGTTTTTTCATTTTGTTCATAGTAATATCATCTTGAATAAATAGATGTATTATCATATAAATTTCATGCTCTTTTAAATACCCTCGATGACATTTAATTTGACAAACTATGGTTAAACTTGATCAAGGAGAAATAACGTCTCTGAGACAGAAAGAGTGCTCTGCTGTGACTTCTGCCTGATAGGGCAGGGAAAATCTGATTTAACCTAGAAGGGTTAGGCCTATTAGAAAGAGGTGTTTGAGGCCAGGTTTGGTGGCTCAGCCTGTAATCCCAGCACTTTGGAATGCTGAGGCGAGTGGATTGCCTGAGCCCGCAGGTTCGAGACCAGCCCGGGCAACTTAGTGAGACCTTGTCTCTACAATAAATAAAAAAATCAGCCGATCATGGTAGCTTGTGCCTGTACTTCTGGCTACTTGTAAGGCTGAGGTAAAAGGATTGTCGGAGCCTAGCAGGTTGATGCTGGGGTGGCCGTGAGTGTGCCACTGCACTCCAGCCTGGGCAACGGAGTGAGACTCCAACTCAAAAAAAAAGAAAAGAAAAGAAAAGAAAGGCAAAGAAACGAAAAAAAAGATGAACTCCGATGCAATTAGTTTAAAACACTGAGGATTTGCTAATACAAAAGGAAACACAGAGATAAGGTCAAGTTCACAATAGTAAAAGCTAGAAAGTTTCACAGTAAAGTGATTGGTTGGTAAAAATCTTGACCCACAAGTTCAGAATTGGTTGGTTTTAGTGGAGCTTGGTGAAGACCAATAGTTGAACTTCAAATCCCTTTGTATACCACTTAAGAACAAAGCCACAAAAAATACTTTTAAATCTAGTATCCCTTTTTTGCACAAAAGTCACCCTTGTGAGCATTGAAGTAGCCATAAAGAATTTTGTTTCCTATGAAAATTTGATATATAATTATTTTATAATGTATTATAACTTGCAATTCTGAGTTCCTAATTATTCTGATTACAACATTATTTTGTTTGCTACTTTTAATTATATGATTTACACAAAAGTTATATATATTTTTTACTTATTATGGATATATTAAAAATGTATTAACTTTAAAAAATATTTTACTTCAGTTTGAGGGAGCCTTCCCTAATTCACACCTAAAACACAATTTAGGCTGTCAATGACCTTGCTGCTATAGCCTCCACAGAAAATAAACTTCATATCTAAAATAGTCAAAATCATAGAAACAGAGAGCAAAATAATTATGGCCAGGGGCTGGGGGAGTGGAAAATGAGAAGTTGCTGTTCAATGAGAATAATGTTTCAATTAGGTATTAATAGAATAAAGGATAAAAATCATATGATCATCTCAATAGATGAAGAAAAAGCATTTGACAAAACTCAACACCCTTTCGATATAAATAACAAATTATATATAAAAAGAAGTTACTTCAATATAATAAAGGCCATATTTAAAAAGCCCAGAATTAACACACACATTTAATAGTAGGAATCAGACAGCTTTTCCTTTAAGATCTGGAACAGGAGGGTTACTCTTGACATAGTACTGGAAGTCTTAGCTAGAGCAATTAAGAAAGAAAAAAATAAATGTCATCCAAATCAGAAAGGAAAAGGTGAAATTATTTCTGATTGCAGATGACATAGTCTTTTTTTAAAATTTATAAAGATGTAGGGTACAATTCAGGGTTAGGTATGCAAATGTTGATTATGCAGGTATCCTTGTTGTTAAGGTATGCCCCTCCCTCCCCTAGCAGTTTCTCTCAACTGTCAACCCCATCCCCCTCCCCTGACAGTTTCCCACTACTGCCAATCCCTTTCTTATAGCATTATGATAATTATTCAAGGTCCGCTTATGAATGAGAACATATGGTACTCTCTTCTTTGTTTCTGTGATAGATCACTGAGTATGACTGACTCTAAATCCATCTAAGTTGCTGCGAAGAGATGACATAATCTTATATGTAGAAGACCCTAGGTATTCTACCAATAAATTGCGAGACCTCATAAACAAATTCAGAGTTTATTCAAAATTCAAAATCAAGATACAAAAAGTGTTTGCATTTTTTAGGTACTTACAGCATACTATCAAAAAAGGAAATTAAGAAAACAATTTATTTGCAATAGCATCAAAAATAATCAAACTACTAAGTTTAGGAACAAACTTAACCAGTGGGCTAAGAAACTGGTACACTGAAAACTATAAAACACTAATGAAAGAAATTAAAATGACACAAATAGATGGAAAGACTTTGATGCTCATGGATTAGAAGATTTAATGTTGTTAAACGTGTCCATACTACTCAACATTATTTACAAATTCAATGTAATCTCTATTGAAAGCTTAATGGCAACAACAAAAAATTCTAAAATTCATTTGGAACTGCAAAAGACCCTGAATGGCCAAAGCAATTTTGAGTGAGAAAAAGAAATTTGGAGATACCACATTTGTTGACAACAAAATATATCACAAAGGTATACTAATAAAAGCATTACGACACTGGCATAAAAACAGACATATAGACCAATGGAAAAGAATAGAGACACCAGAAATAAATCCACACATACCAGGGATGCCAAAAGTGTATGCATATTTTAAGAGGTGTTATCTAAATAATACTTTTCAAAGTTGAATTGAATTAGGTAGCAATGATATTCACTCAAAAGATGGCATGAATCAAATGATTGTTAGCGTTGCCATACCACAGGCAAGACAGTCAAAGAAAATGACAGAAGCACAGTTGCCCATGGAGGAGTGCAAGACCACTTTGAAGTGGTATTTGAAACTTGAGAACATTGTGGAAGCGCAATGACAATGGAGGCGTGAGTGTGCAGCAGAACCTCCAACATGCCAGACAATTGCACGCATTCGTGATAAGTTTGAGATGCATGGTGTTGTGTGTGATATGCACAAGGGAAGAGCCATGAGGCCTCACACAGCAACAGCTCCTGCTTCTTCCGCTATGGTGTTGAACCAGTTTCTACGCTTGCCACGGAAGTCTACCGCACAATGAGACGTGAGATAGGAGTTAGCAGAACAAGCAGACGACACGTTCTTAAAACCGCAAAACGCAAAGTTTTCATCCCAAGATTATTACATGCAATGAAAGAAGACCACGCTGGTCGAAGTGTGCAGATTGTGAGTAGTTTCAAAACATAATAGGAGAGGATGAGGAAAATGGTGGAGAAAATGGTTTGGTCTGAGAAAGCACAGTTTAAATTGAGTGGAACAGTGAGGTTGAGTTTCCTCCATGTTATCCGAACTTATCCCTTAACTTCTACCTGTGGGGGAGCTTAAAGGATGTGGTGTACCATAGAAAACCGCTACCCTGGCGATTCTTCAAGAAGAAATTAAAACACTTTGGTGAATGCTACTCAAGCAGAAGTACCTGATGGTAATCACTTTGAGCACCTCTTGTAATTACAGAAATCAAAACATGACTTGTATTCATTTTTGTTATTAGTATATATCAGGTACTACAATTTTAATGCAGTTTTTTCTTTCTTAAAATGTGTATACATTTCTTGGCACCCTCTGTATGTGATCAAACCTTGTACAATGTTGGGGGGCATGTAAATTTGTATCGCTGTTATAGAAAACAGTATGAAGTTTCCTCAAAAAAAGAAAAAAGAAATAAAACTACCATATGATCCAGACATCACAACTCCAGGTATATATCCAAAGGCATATCAAAATCATAATCTCAAAAGAGATACCTGCACTCCCGGGTTCATTGCATCACTATTCACAATAACCAGGACATGGTAGCAACCTGAATATTTATTGATGGGTGAAAAGATAAAGAAAACATGATTTTTACATGCAGTGAAGTGTTATTCAACCTTTAAAGAAAATAAAGAGAGAGAAATCCTACCCATTTGCTATAACATGTCGCACCCAGAAAACATAAACTAAGTGAAATTAGCCAGATACAGAAGGACAAATACCACTTGTATCAGAAATCTAAAATCACCAACCTCATTGAACAAGAGTGTGGGATGGTGATTACCAAGGGCTATGGAGGTATTAGAGTGTACAAAGTTTCAGTTATGCAAGATGAAAAAGTTCTAGAGACCTACTGTACAGCATAATACCTATAGTTAAAAATACTGTACTGTACCCTTTAAAAATTGCAAAGCGGTAGATCTCTTGTTACGTGCTCTTAACACACACACACACACACACACACACAATAAAAATTAATTCCAAGGGTGGGAGAAAATTTATGGCTTAGATTTTGGTGATGGTGTCATGGGTGTATACTTATTCCCAAACTCATCAAGTTATCTATTCATTAAACATATACAGCTTTTTGAATGTTAATTATATCTCAACAAAGTGGTTTTTAAAAAAGAAGTTTCGGAAGCAACCCCCTCAGATCCCTTCCCACTGTGGGAGCTTTTCTGTCCTGTCAATAAATTCTTCTATCTCAGCAAAAAATAATTTAAAAAAATTAAAAAGAAGTTTTTAAAAGCAAGTTTACAAGAAAACATTTTAACTCAAATTATCTGCGATTTCAGTGAAAAATAGCTCTTCAAACAATGAGCAACAATAGCATTTTACACATCTTAAGTAAGTGATAACAGATATTACAAAATCAATTTTCAATTGCTGTCTTGATTACCATGGTGGTCAAAATGATGAGAAGAGAGAGTGGCCCATTGACTGTGGGTGCCTATGGGGCATGTCCCTTCACAACGTTTTGGGCTTTGTTGAAATTATTTTCCCCACTCTTTTCACTGAAGAAAAACCAAAACAAAATATAAATGTTCTTTGTCAAAGCCTCACTACCTATCTATCCACATTTGTATCAAATCATCTAGCAGGGAGTTACTCAATAAATATCTGTTGTATAAATTCAAGAATCATATTTTGTTTATGGAGAGAGATCAGGTTTTACTGTGACACTCTTAATTTTTGAAGTTTAGACCAAGAACATCCTCTCTGTTAGAATCTGCTTTGTTTCAAGCTTGCAAATATCGTGATGTTCTTCCGCTTTGTTGAAAGATGAAATCACCTCTTTGAGATGAACCCTGTCCAAAAGATAAAACTTCCTGTCTGATGATGTCAGTTACTCAATGCCCCTGACATCTTCAATCATTTTGTGAAGTTTAAAATCGTGCTTTTTAATCTGTGAGAATGAAACCTGTACAATCAGTTATTGTTTCCTTCCAAAGATTTCATGAGACACGTCAAGAATTAGTTATTTCATTTCTTCCACTGACTTATACTATAGTTAATGTACAAGTAATTTTATAGCGATTGCCGGTTTTCTCTACTGTAAGTCGGGACTGAGTTTACATCAAGCAAAGTATCCCTTATGAGCAAATCTCCTTTGCTACTTGGCCCTGCCGCTGCCCCCAGCAGGGGCCGTGCTCTTCCTCCCACCCCTACCTTGCCCCATGCAGCCGCTGTCCCCCTTTACTGGCCCATAGTTGCTTTCCATCCTGATCTTTCAGCATACGTGGTGATCTTTCAGCAAACAGCTTCCTTATTAGGGGAGATCTCATGAGACAAAAATCCTTGCTGAAATCCCTCTGTCTGCCTCCCAGGACTGTGTTCTTCAAAAGCAAAGTGAGAGAGAAAGAAAGGGAAAAGGAAAGGGAGAGAGAGGGGTAAAGGGGGGGGGAAGGAGAGAGCAGAGAAAGAGAGAGATAACTCCCTCCATTTTCCAGCTAAAGGACAGTAACAGCATAAGCCCATGAAGCCCTAGTGGAAAAACAACAGGAAACTCACTAAATCTCAGTGGTTATCTTTTGTATAAGGGGAATGCACCGTGGGGGAAGGATTACTGTAGGTCTCTGTGATTAGGATGGCACTAACACAATGGTCCCCACATAGCAATTGTCAAATATCTGTGGATTAGCCAGCAGGGGGATGAAGCATCTCTCCTCTGAATCAGCATCCATAGGAATCCACAGTTTCATGTCCACTTCTCATGGCTACTGAAGACTCCGTTTCAGTAGGGTATTGTGTGGATAGCTGATTGTACAGTGTGGTTTTGAAATTATCTTAATCTTTTTTTGATTCAGTGTCCTAAAATGCATACCTGGGAAGCAATGTTGGTGAATGTGGGAGATAATTCAGTTAGTATGGGGGGGGAGGTGGGCGTGCCTAGGAAATGCCATCAATCTCACTGCAAGAAGCCTGATTCTAGCTATCAATGGAATACTCATGTTCACCCCATCACCAATTTGTAACTGGAGAAAATTAAGTCGAGCACTATGCAAAGAAAAAATTAAATGAACAGTATGCAAAGAGCACTTTGAAAGGAGACAACAAAAAATTTTGATAAACCATTTTTATCAAGTAAAAGCTTGTATTTTCTACTTGAGTGCTCAGAAGAAGTTGGTGGCTTATCAAACATGCAAGAGTTAATTTACGTTGTCCCAGGTGGGTGTTCTGTTTAACTATTTCATCATCAAAAGACCTAGAAAGCAATAGACAGTGATTTAGTTTACGCTTCAGAGTTGTCAGTGTTGGCAAAAGCCTGCAGGGCACAGCTCTAACACCTGTTCTTCCCTCCCAGCCCCTGACCCCCAAGACACACACACACACACACACACACACACACACACAGAGGCACACAGGAGCTCACACGTACCTCCAGGCAGATTTTGACAGAAGCAGTCTTGATATTTAGAGACTCTATTCTGAAGCCCAAAGCATTCCAACTAGAACACACACACACACACTATGTTTGTATCACATTTAAAGTGTTTGAAGTGTTAGACTGAAAAATGGAACAATACAGCTCTTTCTGCATCTCTTAAATGGTCAAGGAATTAATAATTCTGGCAGTTTCCTTGATTACTTAAGAAAACTATCTCTACCATAGAGTTCTGTTCTATAGTGGATCATTCATTCATGCATGGACCCATCTTTTCCTCTCAGTTCTCTCCAGAAAGCAGAGGCTGAGACAAGAGTTTATGTGCAGGTAGTTTGCTAGAAAGTAATGCCAGGAAACAGAGCAGGGAGATCAGGGAAGGAGGCAAAGCCAACACAAGGATGTGTTCTTATACAAATGGATCACCATTGTGGGAAACTGAGACTCAGGTCCACGAGGTCCCCTGATAAGCCTTGAAACGTGTGGTTCAGAATTGTCCAAGGAGAAAGGAAGAGTTTATATACTAGCTCCCATCTCATTGGCCTAGGGTTGCTAATTGTACATGAATGAATGGAAGACAGATTCCCACTTCACAATATTAGAGAAGCCCAGGGGGTGATAATGAAAAACACATGATATAGCAGAAACAGGTTACTGTCAGGTTATACCTGTGCAAAACTGGCTGCCACAGAAATGGCTGGAGTCAATGGCAGGCTCACCAATGTCTGAAACATTCATTTAGCATCTACTGACAGGGACACTTCAAAGAGACTTTAGGGAAAACAAACACTAACAGGCACGGTAATAGGTTTGCGTGTTGGGATAAACCAGAGATAAGAGACGAAACAGTCTTCAGCATAAGGTTGTATCTGTCACGTGCGTTCTTGGACCTTTGCTGTAAAGTATCAGGGTAGTGGTGGAGTGGTTTAGAGAGAAGCACAAAGTAGTGAGAATGATGTTTGTTGTCAGCAAATAGTGTTCCCAATGGAAAAGCCTGAAATAGATTTGCAAAGAGAGAAAGAAAGACCACAGCAGCAGGGCTGGGTTTGAATCAACAATGGGAGTCAGGAGAGAGAATTGGGGGCAGCTAACATTCATATGAGATATTAAGGAAGCAAGTAATGAGGAGAGAAGATGTTAGGAGATTTTTCTGTATGTAAATTGAAATCACATTTGGGTTTTTCTAGAAACTGTGGTTGAGATATATATATATATATATAGTTCCAGTTTTAATTGCCCAACTTTTGTTTGTATATCTTTTCCCATTTTTACACTGTACAAGAAAGACTGTTAAATTGAGGCTAGGAAGACTGGGAGTGAAATAATGAGAATAAGTCTTAAGTCACAATTCTCACTGTTCTATATTTAAAAGTATTATACTGACTCAGTGGGTGCTGTGCTGTGCTGTCCAAATCTTCTTTTGGGATTAAAAACTTTATTTTTCCAGGTACCAGGATGGCTGCCAAGGTGGCCCTCTGCTGCCAGCTCCTTTCAGGGATGGCCGTGTCTCAGAGAGCCACCTCACCCAGTCACATCCACTTCTCACAGTGGCCCTTACCCAGTGATTAATCAGTTTGAGGTATAAAGTCCCAGCCCCATCACCCAACTGGGAACCACTCTAGATCAAAACTCTCTGTAGGGTCGGCTGAGTCATCAACTGTGATGGCATCACAATTCAACTTCTACTGTTCATAATACTGTAATGTAGTACTCATCATACTAACACATAACATATGCATTAATTTTCCTTAAACGTCGTTATTGTCTGCCATTACTCTATTCCAGTATGCAATAATAGATGAAAAGTTCACAGTAAAAGAAAGAAAACGTCCTTCTCATCTCTCCATCTTCTCCTCTGCTGAGACCTCCCTTGGAGTTTGAACAGGTCTCCTTCTGTTTCCCAAGGGATCCCCAAATCATCCAGCCTTTGCCTCACTGCCTCCCACACGGGCCATGCTCACTGCTACTTCCACACTCTTGTTCACTCACATCTCTTTAGTGCCTTTTCCTCAGCCCAAATGTCTTCCTCAGTTTATTGGAATTCTGTTCACTCCTTATGGCCCACTGCACACGCTGCCTCCCCGGTGATTCCTTTTTTGACATCCATTTTCTTTAATCTTTCTCTTCTCTGTAAGGATATAGGAACCATTCCCTGTGGTGTGCAAAAGCTCTTCCTCATCTTTTAAAATTGTATTTACTTAGGTGTGTATCTTGCCTATTCAAATTACACAAACCGGTCTTGGGGCAGAACCCAAGGTGGTTCTTCTTTGTATTCACTGTGTTATTCCCGGTAGTGTTGGGTAGTAACAATCATTTATTAAGCATTTCATCTTTGCCAGGTACAGTTCTTAGCACTTTCCACATACTGACCCATTTAAGTTTTACAAATACCTGGCAAGGTGTATGCTGTTATTCTTCTCGTCCTGCAGCTGAGAACACTGAGGTCTTAGAGAGATCTAGGGACTGCCTATGATCACAGAGTTGGAAATGGCAGCGCTTAGTCTCTCTCTCTGCCATGACTAAACTACCTTACCACATGCTTCCTGCACATTCGAGAAAGTGTCATAAATCAACTGATCTCAATCTAAATGACAAAACATGGGATTTGTTTGTAAGGGATTGAAGAATAAGATGAACACTGACTCCCCTAGGATACATTCATTATTTTTTCAGTGACATGCTTAATGACACCAATGACAAAACAGCTATGACCAGTAATAGTAGCTAGCACATGACTTCTCACAATTGCTTGTTTGTACTGAGTTTGGCATCCGGTCACTCATTGACTCCCTGTGTATGATTTGGCACCACTACACGCATTTTAGCCATCCCGAGGGGCATCTGAATGTTAGTCATGTCCCTCAAGGAGCTCACTTATAAATGAAGACAGCCTGGCACAGTGGCTCAAGCCTGAAATGTCAGCCCTTTGGGAGGCTGAGGTGAGAGGATTGCCTGAGCTCAGGGGTTTGAGACCAGCCTGGGCAATTTGGTAAGACCTCTTCTCTACAATAAATAAGTAAATCAGCTGGGTTTGATGGCACGTGCCTGTAGTTCCAGCTACTTGGAAGGCTGAGGCGGAAGGTTCACCTGAGCCCAGCCAGTCAGGGCTGTGGTGGCCATGAGCATGCCACTGCACTCCTGCCTGGGCAACAGAGTGAGAATCCAACTCAAAAAAAAAGAAGTGGGGGTGGGGGTGGGGAATAAGAAAAAAAGAGTTCCTCGCTGTATTATGGCATGAGGAGATCCAGGACCTGGTCCACAGGCTGTCCTCATTCTCTTTCCAGCATCTTTCTTCCACCTGACATAGTAGTCATCTCTATCTGGAGTAAGTTTCCAGAATCATTTCTGTTTTATTTCACATTTGTTGCCAGAGTTACCAGCAACTGTTTGGTTGTTTATGTTACCCTTGTCTTCCCCTTAACCTAACATTTACCAATCCATTTAATCCAATAGCTCAGACTCAACTGATTGATTTAAAAACCCTCATCACTGTGGTGTTTTTATGTGTAATGGAGCAGAGCAGAGTATTCGGATTTTTCCATTCTAAAGAATTAAAAACGATGTCACATTTCTCATCAAATGAAAGATAACAAATATACTTTTTATAATTTAAAAAACTCCATTTTTTAAAGGATAAAGAAATATATCATGCACCCTATTTTATGTTTATCTCCAACAGGATTGCCTTTGCAGACAGGTATTTCTATCCTTCGAGACAGTCTTGGTCCTGGAAACCAACTCTTATAGCAAAAAGGGATTATTAGACTTACCCAGATCAGAGAAGATGGAGAAATCAGACGTGGAACAGCGTCGGAGCGTCTTGGTAGCAGCAATTGATAAACGGATTGACACTGTTTCTCAGACACTGCAGTGAATCTGCTCTAACCATTTTTGGTTGCAATATCACTTTGCATGCATCCAAGAGGGAAAAGCTAATTGCTATAACTTGGGGTAACTTACATTCACACCCTTGATGTAGCCGAGGGCATAACTGGCCCAAGCACCCATGTCATCCTTAGTTTTAGCTGAATACAGTCTTTGCAGCTAGGGATGACATTTCCTTTGCTGCCAGATGTGACCATGTGAGTTCATTTTGGGTAATAGGATGTGAGCAGAAAATATTCGCAATTGCCAGGTTCTCTTAAAGATAGTCATTTACCCCAGAAACTGTCTTTTTGCATGCCATTCACTGTGACCAGCATTGATACAGCAGGTGACAATAATGGCCAGAAGTAGCGTAGAAGATGGCAAAGCAGTCATATGGAAGGATCGAGATTCTGGAATTACTTCTATAGCAAATCTGATCTGAAATGGCTAGTGCAATGAGAGAGAAATACTGCCACATCCATGTGGAAGTTTCTTGGCTACATCTGTTTATACTTTACCCTAACTATCACACTTGACCTGGGGAGGATAAGACACCAGATTCACGGACGGTACTTAACGGGAGATAATTATTTCTTCAAAAGAATCATGAAGCAAGAACCACCTCCTAAAAATGAAATTAATTTTGGGCAGCCCAAGCAAAGAATGTCCAGTACAGGTTTTGTGAGGTAGCAAGTACATTGTGTAGCTTTCATAGAAACAGACAATTCAAACCAATGACTGTGTTTGTTCAAAGATTATTTTGAGACTTTAATTAGCACATCATTATTGCCTATATTAAAGTGTCTCCTAAAACATTTTGTTTAGAATCTAATGCTCAAAATTTTTATGCCCCTGGGGGAGTGATCTGATTTTGATTTTGACAGCCCAAAATTATGTGCATGAAAATGTTTCCTTCATCATGTATTGCCAGAAATTTTAGAGTTAAATTTACAGTTTAGATAATACTTGTATTGACCCTTATGGCCTGAAAAGTAATGTCCCTTTCAGTTTGGGGTCTTCCATTCTTAATGTAATTTATATAGTCCTAGATTTTGATTTTTATGCTTTTAAATTTCATTCTTAAAGTTTCTATTATCACTGAATTCAACCACTACTACAGAAAATTGATGGACCATAAGTAAATGAGAAAGTAATTCAACAAACAAAATGTCCATGATTTTAAAAGATACATATTCCATTTTTTTCAGGGAGATTATCTTTTATCCATCTCTGCAAAGTTCTTATTCTCCCTCCAACATGTCTGTATATTTTCTTTCTTCTCCGCTCCATCAATCTCTCAACTAAGCATTTATTTCTTTGATTTTGGCCATTTACTCTTATTTTGTGAGCATAGTGGGATTCAGTTTTTGTGGTGTCTAAGGCTTACACAACATTGGAGACCCTTTACTAAATGCACAACTAGGATTAAAGTGAATATTTAGGCCAGGAACAGTGGCTCAAGCCAGTAATCCCAGCACTTTGGGAGGCCAAGGCAAGAGGATTGCCTGAGCCCAGGGGTTCAAGACCAGCCTGGGCAACTTGGTGAGAACTTGTCTCCACAATAAATCAAAAAATTAGCCAGGCTACCACAGTGCATGCTTGTAGTTCCAGCTACTTGGAAGGCTGAGGTGAAGGATCGCCAGAGCCCAGCAATTCAAGGATGCGGTGGCCATGAGTGTGCCACTGCACTCTAGCCTGGGCGACAAAGTGAGACTCCAACTCAAAAACAAAGAAATAAGTAAACACATAAATAAATTAAGTGAATATTTACTTAGAATGAGATACGAAATCATAACAAGACACAAGTTTAAACAAACTAGAAAGAAACTGATAACCACAAACAATGAAATCTGGAGAAAAGATAATATCATTATTAGACTGCCTGCAATGTTTTTCTGTAAGTGTATTTTTAAGTAGTTGAGATCTTATAAACAACATTGTGGTTGTCTTTTCTCACTTGACACTCCATCCTTATATTTCTATGACAATTAGAATTTATTTTTAAGCAGAAATAATTTACTATTAAAAGATTTGAAATAATTTTTAAAAATCAGAAGCTTGTGAGGATACTGAGAAAAGTGAGCTGTTGGTGGGTGTTTAAATTAGTATCACCATGATAGGAAACAGTATGGAGACCTCTCAGAAAACTAGAAGTGAAACTTCCATATGACCCAGAGATTCCACTACAAGATATCTATCCCAAAGAAAATAATTTAGTGTATCCAAGGGACACCTGTACTGGCATGTCTATTGCAGCAGTATTCACAATAGCAAAGATACAGAATCAACTTAAGTGCCCATTAATGGATGAATAGATCAAATGTGATATGTATACAAAATGCAGTTCTCTTTGGCTCTAAAAAAATAAATAAAATCATGCTACTTGCAGCAACATGGATGGAACTGGAGATCCAGTGAAATAAGCCAGACATAGAAAGACAAATACCACATGTTCTCACTCATGTGTGAGAGCTAAAAACTTGATCTCATGGACATGGAAAATAGAACCACAGATATTAGAGATTGAGAAGGGTGGAGGAATGGAGAAGGGCATGAAGAAAAGGTAGTTAATGGGTACAAACATACAGTTAGATGGAAGAAATAAGTTCTAATGTTTAATAGCACACTACGGTGACTATACTTAACAGTATTATGCGTATTTAAAAGTAACTAGAAGAACGAACTCGAAACCATACCAACACATAAAAATGATAAATATTCAACATGGTGGATACCCCAGTTACTCTGTCTTGATGGTTACACATACTTTGCATATAAGAAAGATTCACAAGTACCTTATAAATATGTAAATTACATATCAATCATAGAGAAAAAATATTTTAAAATAAAATTTTTATGTATTTAAAAATAAAATAACATTTTAAAACTCATAAAAATGGAAAACAAACTGAAATAAATAAATATATGTATCACATTTGTGAAATAATTACACACTAAAAGAAATTAGAGCTATCAAATAATATTAAACTTGATTTAGTAGTATAATTGTTAATAGCAATTAATAGCAATAATAATTTATTATTGCAAGGTTATTTTAGATATAAAATAATGCAATAAAAACTACATTAGTATTTTAAAAATCAAGGTTTTTAAAAAAAATTCTGCCCTTTTTTTTTTTTTTTTTTGAGTCAGAGTCTCACTCTGTTACCTAGACTGGAGTGCAGTGGCATGCTCATGGCCACAGCAGCCTCAACCTGCTGGGCTCAGACGATCTTTCCACATCAGCCTTGTAAGTAGCTGGAACTACAGGCACATGGCACCACACCTGGCTAATTCTTGATTTATTGTAGAGATTAGGTTTCGCCAAGTTGCCCAGGCTGGTCTCGAGCCTGTGGGCTCAGGCAATCCTCTCACCTTGGCCTCCCAAAATGCTGGGATTATAGGCATCAGCCACTGCATCCTGCTTAAGGTTTTAAATGTAAAAGAAGTATATAAGTATAAAATCAGGAAAGTTAGCTAAAATTTCTATAATGCTAAATTTTAATTGTGAATATCATATGAATTTTTTCCTGTCCAAAGTTTGTATTTTCTATCTCTGTCCCCTGAAAATACCTAGAGACAATAGAAACCTAATAAAAACGAACATACATAACCCTCAGATTCTGGCATTTTAATTTGGCTCCCTACTAAATGGAACAAGGGCTACTTGAGAAAATGGCTAATTCTAGGACTGAGGCAGAAAACATGTGACACAAGTCTAGGACATTGGGTTCTAAAACTAAAAGGTACCAAGGACTGATGGGGTTGTGTCTGTCATGGAAGTAAACATGAAAGACCTCCATTGACCAAAGATGGGACAATTTGACCCAAAACTAATGAAAGTAATTGATTGAAAACTATTCAATGTACTATATTGTATCCATGATGATGAGAGAGAGAGGAGGTCATTTAAAACTCAGTGGACACCACTGGAAGTAACTAGGTACCAAGTACTAGAGTATTTAGCATATGGATAATTAAAAAGAAAAATTGAACAGTTACTTTGCCTTGAATATGACCTGCATTTCAAGAAAACCAAATAGCCATAGTTGGGGAAAAAATAGTTGTTCTCTATAAAAGAATTCCAGCTAATAAATGTTTGAAAAGCATAATAGAATTAGAAAATTATCTCCAGTGAAGAAATTAATTCAGACAACTATCATGAAGGGGTGTAGACATTACAGCAAAGCTTGATATAGAACTAATTAAATTACAGGGATCAGATTGTCACCACATGAAATCACTGATCAACCCTAGCATCATTAAATTTGAAGCAACCAGATATTTTAGGCTTCTGATGTGATAGAAATGGAAGCACACAGCACCATCTAAAAAAACATTCTTGTCAAAAATGTTGAGCCCAAATCGAATTCAAACTCTAGAAATAACTTTCATTTAGAGAAAATATAGGGGATGGAGGAACAATGTAAGTGACCCCACGAGAAATCCAGCAGACTAAACCAAAGTGTGGAGCATTTTAAAGAGCAACCATTTTATTCCTGCAACAAGTAAATCATACAAAAGAGGGAAAAAGAGATGAATGGGAAATGGGCCAGATTAACGTGGGTGTAAGGAATGCATCAATTAAATGTGGTGGGTGAATCTTGTTTGGAACCTGTTTCAAGCAAACCAACTGTAAAAATAGACACTTTTATTACAACTGAGAGAATGAATTTGTGGACATTACATGATCTTACTAAGGAATTGTTTTTACTCTTTTAAAAATAATGACTTGCATCTATACAAATGATAAATGTATAAGAAATCCCAATTTTTAATTTGCATAATGAGAAATGTGGGGGTAAAATAACATATAGAATTTCCTTTTAAATGCTTCAGTAGAAATAAAAACAAAAGAGCTTAGATGAAGCAAATTAATAATTATTGAATTTGGTTGACAGGCATATGAAGGTTTATTGATTATCTCTAAAAATTAAATATTTACATTTTCTAATACTGGCTTAAAATGCCATGAGATTGAATGTTTTAAAACAAATGGTTATTTTAATGTTCTCCTAATACATTTTTCCATATAAAATATTAAAGTAAAAAAAAAAAATCACCTGAAATCTGTTCACTGAGAAAAAAACATTGCTGACAGTTGGATTTAATATTTACATAAATAAAATAATATTGAAATAAAATTTTTAACTTGCTAGCATCCACTCAATCAATAGTATCTTATATGTACAATATGGAGTTATTACCTCAAAAAAGAACTATTAAGAAAAGTTCATCTAAAATTCTGAATTACTATTTCATACTCATTATGCTATGATTTCTACTGCTATGGTTTTTTTCTAATTTGGTCTTGAGATCCCGTTCTTGAAAGTGGCCATGGGCCAAGACAGCTGCTCTCCAGGGGAGCACCAACTGGGATAAGTTAGGGTCAGGGATGTATGCCAGGTAAGGCACAATGAGGAAGCAAAACCAAAATGCATGAAACAACAAATGTATTACTCACAGGCCGCAGAGAAGTGTGAGGTGCTGAAGGGAGGTTGGCAGGAGGTTTGGAGGTGGCAGGAAGCTCACACAGTGGAAGTGTGAGAGAGAGGGACAGAGGGAGGGAGGGAGAGAGAGAGAGCAAGAGAGGGAGAGAAAAGATGTGGGACTATGTCTTTATTAAGGTCCATGAGTGTTATTCCTTGGGTTCTCCTGTAGAGGTTGTGAATTGCCTAGTTTAAGGAAAGCATGAGAAAAGGGGAGAACTTATTTACATGACTATGATGTCAGCCGCCAGGATTTATCATGGTCAGCAGCTGTGAGGTATATTGGGTTTCGAGTCACTGATACAAAAAACAAGTAGGCTATATCACAAACAACTACACAGAAGGGGAAGTTTTAACTAAGCCGAAGCTGTCAGGGTACAATTGGGTTTCAAACAAGTAATTCACTTGACAAGTCCCGAATTACAAAATATTTGTTTTCTATTTTGTTATTTCTACACTCCCTTCCTTCTTTGAACACAGAGACTGTCTGTTTACTTCCTGATTTGGTGATGCAGGAGTCCTGCTCCTGCTAAAGGCGTGAGGTTTCCTGAAGGAGAGACGGAGTCGAAAGATGAAAATATTATATTCAGACACCTGCTTGATGAACAGGTGACATTTAATGTTGGCTAACGGAAAGCTTTTATACCATTTGTAAAGGGGCAAGACAAAGAAAATTTCTTCACGTACATATCCTTTAAAAGTTACCACCATCTAGGGTCTTAGCAACAAACAAGCCAAGAACCCTATAAACATTCAGACAATGAGTCTTATTCATAAAGCCAAAAATGACAGTTTTAGTCCAAAGTCCCTAATTACAGTCCTTGAAATGTCTCAAGAAAGTTTCCAAGTGCACATTTCTTCATGTAGCAGTAGTTTTCCTTCTGGGGCTTCTATGACCTTCAAAGCTTTGTAATCGCCTCTCTTGTTCAGGTGACTTTGTTACTTTTCTCTTATCCTGCAGTGTTTATTTCTAAAGAAAACTCAAAAGAAGTTTTTAGTGATGTTTCCCAGGCCCCCAAGGTTGCTTTCTGTCTTTAGTTAATTTATCATAAAAGTATCTAATTAGTATATTATGAATTCAGTGAAAACCCACTCTATAAACGTTAACTTAGAGTTTTAACTATTGAATTAAGTAAAAACCTTAACGATTAATCTTCATCCTAAGTCTGTGAAAACAGTGTTATAAATCACCTACATAACTCCTAGATAAGTGTTAGAACTTATAATGAATTCATAATGAACTTACTATAAACTTGTGCTTCTAAAAAATCTTATGTCTAAACACTAAACTACATAATTCTAAATCAAATAAGGAGTGAATATACTTATATCATTTTTTACTCAAACAATATCTAGTAACTTATAACCAAGTGAAAGAAAGCATTCTTGATGTGCTTCAGAGTTTAACCCTTGCATATGTTAGAAAAGGCCAAGCGGCATAGTGGGAAAATGGAAAACTGAACCATGACATTCTCAGGTTAGCTGTGAGTACTTCGCATAAACATGCCATTTTCTTCTTCCACGACTGCACAGAATTTCTTTAGCCACACCAACAGCAAAGATGGAAGGCAGAAGGGCCTCAGCTTCCTGGGCTCGCCCTGTGGCCCGGGGTCTTCAGCTCACCAGAACCCTGTCAATCAGGTGGGCCTCCAAGGCTGGCTCCCAACATGGTGACACATTAAGGACCCACAGAAGCACAATGGGAATCCGATCAACTCCAGTTTCTATTTGTGTTTCCCAAAGTTCAGTTTCTTAACCTTTTGCTTCCTCATTGTGCCTTACCTGGCATACATCTCTGACACTAACTTATCACAGTTGGGGCTCCCCTGGAGAGCAGCTGTCTTGACCCATGGCCACTTTCTGGCATTTTCTCTGTCTCCAGTTTTGGAATTAGTGACTGACTCAGAGACTCTTTGTTTTAGTATATAATTTTTTACAGTTTCAACTTCATAGAATATCTTCTGTCTCTTATTCTTTTTTGAAAGAAATGACAATATTTTAGTTCCAAGTGGATACAATGATAAACTGTCAGCTCTGGCCTTTTTCTTTCTTTCAGCTTATGAAAAACATCACTTCAAACAAACTGCACGGGTCATCCATTTAAATGACACACAGATATCTCATTTACAGAGATGAGACAATACGTCTGAAAAACTAAATCATACAGGGAAAAAATCCAATGCAAACTTTCTTGGCCTCAAATATTTAAAAGCATAGCTTTACCTCGGAACTACCCCCACGTCTTTAGATTGATGTGATTATGTCGTCATGTAAACAATCCCTTCAAATTATTTTTGCACCAGTAATTGAAAAAAAAAATGTTGTCAGACACTGGACATCTTTTGATATGCCCTCTTAGTGTGAAAAATTATCAGAAATCACATTCTTCTGAAATGGCAAAGTTGGAGAATATGATAAACTATGGGAATAAGAGCAAGTCGAAAATATATTACAAAGCAATTTTCATAGAACAAAGAAGTCTTCAGCTGGTTATAAATATGAGTGAAGTTTTTCCCTTATAGAAGTTTCATAGGAGTTTCCAAAGTTCAAAAAGTTAAAGTACAGAAACTGCATTTCTAAAAGAAAAAAACCTTTGAATGTAGTGGATGCTTGAGACGAGACAGCAAACATTATGAAAAACAAAAACAAAGACAACAGAAATTTTTAGTCTATCTCTTTGTGAACCTGGCACTCAGATAATAGAGAAATTTGTCAATCCTCCAGCATACTATTTGAGGAGGCATCTATGCAATAATTAGAAATAAACACAAGAATGAGTGACTGCTTTGACAGACACACTGAAACTTTATCTGCCTTATAAAATGTACATGAAAGTCTGAGTTCAGTATCTCTCTGGAAAACCATAACGTTTTCAGTAAGGACCAATATGTTGATTCGAAGTGTTCTCTGTAACTCACACATGTGCATGGGTACACACACGTAAACATACACACACACACACACTTAAAGACGTTCTCCTTATCCTTCCTCGTGCTGCTTTCTGTACAAGCCTGAATGAGCTTTGCTCTACACTCTGGGCAACTTTCCAAAGGAAACCTCTAAAGACCGATGCATGAAAAAGAAAAGCCCACCTGTTACTAGGATACCAAGGCCCTTTATCTTCTGGCATTCAACAGCAAACTGGAAGCAAGTCGAAGACTCACTCACAATGCAAGAAAGCGGCTTTAAAGACACGCTACTTCCAAAGATGTTTCATCATACAGAAGCTTAAAGAACATTGCCCGCATTAAATGCATTGGTAGACGCTGCCATAAAGTAAGAGAGTCACTAAAGTCTGGATTAAGAACGGCAGAGAAATTTAATTTGAAAGAACTGCAGAAGGTGTGTGTCAATGCCAAAGCCAAGAAGACCTGTGCCTGAGCTCACTTTCATGGTGCAAGGCTTAAACTGAGTTAAATGAGGAAAATGCTTGAATATGTGCAAAAACTTGTAAGTAATTTTGTATTGTTCATGTGCTCTGTTACTGTACCTATTAGGAAAGGACATCCTATAGGAACACAGTTATTAAATTCTCCTTCAGACTTGTCTTTCCTGTCCTAAATAATACAATTTCCTTTAACATATTCTCACAGTTCTCATTCTCCTCCATGTCGTCACACTTTTTTTTTTTCTGAGTCAGAGTCTTATTCTGTCGCCCAGGCTGTAGTGCAGTTGCACACTCATGGCCACCATAGCCTTGACCTGTGGGACTCAACCTTCTGTCTGCCTCAACCTTCCAAATAACTGGTGACTGCCACCATGCCTAGCTAATTTTTAAAATTTATTTAGAGACCAGGTCTTACCATGTTACTCAGGTTGGTCTCAAACCCCTGAGCTCAGGCAATCCTCTAGTCTCCGTCTCTTAGAGTGCTGAGATTACAGGCGTGAGCCACCACGCCCGGCCTCACACTTTATTTTTATTTCTTATTAAGATTTTTCCAACTTCTCTATGCCATATTGACTCACTCCAAAGGGAAAATTTGGTCAAATGGCTTTGAACATAACTACTGGTATTTAAATTAGTGAATATTGTACAGTCCTGCCATGATGATTTTCATACTACCTATCAATATTTACATACGATTAATATTTTCTACTGATGGTTACATTTATGTGTAATTTAAGAGTCAAAGACTTAGCTTTAGGTGACTGTCTTGTTACTATAGTAAGTTACCATTATAATTCTACTAAAGCAATCCATATATACGTTCTGTAATATTTCAGAGATATATCACTGGCAGTGTCATTGAAACTATGTCACTTAGGATTCTCTTCAAAGACACAAGAAAAACTTGTTTTGGGTGATTTTAGCCATAACATTATATTCAGTTATCTTTGCACAGCAGTTTTCTTTCTGTTCTTAGACTTACGCTCTGAGCAGTAGAGTACCAAAGGACTGCCATTTAAAAGGACTCTTGAGGCCAGACCATTTATACCAGCAGGATGTTTTGTGAAATTAACACATTGTACCTGTCATACGGCCATTGCAATAGAAATCTATTCTTCTGCAGTTGACTCCAGAGAGCACAGATCATTTCCTACCTGGAGACACGTTTTTGAGAAAGAAGCCAAGCAATGACTTTAGATTGTTATAAAAGTGACGTTGCTGGCAAAGATAAGCTAAAATGCACAAAATAAGACCATAGTCCATCTTACCTTATTTCTGAAAGTGACAACTACAATCATTAAAAAGAGACTGTGATAAGAGAAATTAAAAAAAAAATCCTCCAAGTTATTGACTTTTCCATATTCCTTACCTTAGAATACTGTATAGAATGAGAACTTTGAAACTTACTGCAAAAGTGTTTTCATGGTTAATGTCTCTTTCATTGTCTATGATGTAATATCATGGAGACCTGTGTTTGAGTCCAGTTCGGCCACTAGTTGGCCAAGAGCAACACTGCAAATTCCACTTAATTGTTACTGGCTTCAAGTTCTTTGTAAAATGAAGGACTTGGAGCAACATTTCCATTAGACCATAAGAAATCTGTTTTGTTATATAATTTGCTGGTTTCTGTCCATTCTTTTTTTTTTTTAGTAGGAGTTGCTGTCGCCCAGGTTCAAGTGCAGTGGCATGCTCACAGCCACCGCAGCTTCAACCTTCTGGGCTCTGGCAATCCTTCTGCCTCAGCCTTCCCAGTAGCTGGAACTACAGGTACATGCCACCACAGCTGGTTAATTTTTTTATTTATTGTAGAGACGAGGTCTTACCAAGTTCCCCAGGCTGGTCTCGAACTCTAGGTTCAGGCAATCCTCTTGCCTCCGCCTCCCAAAGTGTTGGGATTACAGCTGTGAGCGTTTGATCCCAGCCTCTGCTCATTCTTATTAAAATATATTTGGATGAGTTCAAGAGAATATTTGATAACAAAGATGCACATTTCACATCCTGTGAGGCAAAACAAGGAGTTGCATGTGTATTTGAGGGTTTTCTCATATCACTGGCCTTTGTGTAAACTCGTGAACACTCTCCTAACCTAACTTAACAGTGTCGTGTCCTGGACTCTGAATAAATGAGCAAGTGTTCCTGCCTCATTTCCACAAACTTGGTTTGTAAAAACTATACAAAATAAGTGCATGTCCTACCATTAGGAGGAGAGATAACATCTTGAGGCATTTCATCAACGATTTTCTTTAAGTGGGCCATTAGTATATCTATATTTAGAAAAAAAATAAACTAGTTACATTTATTACAACAGTTAAATTATGGACATGACCAGGCAAAAGCTGTTATTGCAACCTGCATTCCAAGACTGTACATTACTGACTGATATTCACCTTAGTTGGACAACACAGAACTCAACCCTACCTTCACACAATCTACACACAATGCTGTTTGCTACTGTGGGTTATCGGACCTCATAAGTAAAATATAGTCATAATTGATGTTGCGATTAATAAGCCATATAGATTAATTAAAATAAGTTAATTGTTAATAAATAATGATAATGGTAGTTGTTTATGAAAGTTGTTTATGAAAAGCAGGCAATTTGAATTAGAAGGCACATGCAGAAAATTTTGGAAATCTACAACATGTCTCTTATAACAGCTTTTATGCAGCGCTTTACTGCTTTATCTCTGTCTCTGCTTGACCATTATCCCAGGTCAGCAAACCAGAGGGGTAAAGGCTAGTTTATTTTAGTCTATTCACCTAGGCAGCTTAATTTTTAAAAACTACAAATTATTATCTTATTTTTATAAACTTCCTATAAAACATTCAAATAATGCAGAAATAAATAAAATATCAGTTGTAAGTCTTATAATTGGGAGGAAGTTTAGGATGAATTAAAACTCAAGGATACCTGTTGTGTGCATATTACTTACAAGATACCATGCCCAACAAAAGCATGGAGCATTTTCAGGTAAAAAAATGACGCTATGAGGAAGAATGCCATAGTGTGTCCATTTTCCAGATATAGTCACTCAAACAGTAAAGAAGCATTTCTGAAATATAAAGATAACTACGAAAAAAATGAGCCATGGTACATGAAATATTTGTAGAATAACTCTAATTTTTCATTTTGTTTTGTAACAGACACAAAATTTATCCTGTCACAGTCAACAAAATGGAATGCAACACAGCATTCAGAGTACTACTTCTAGTACTCTGAAACCAGATTTAATAATCAATGCAATTAATAGAACATGAACCAAGCAAATGTGTAGATAAAATAAAGACATCCCAAGGCCAGTTGCAGTGGCTCAAGCCTGTAATCCCAGCACTTTGGGAGGCTGAGGTGAGGGGATTGCCTGAGCCCATGGGTTCAAGAACAAACTGAGCAACTTGGCAAGACTTTATCTCTGCAATAAATCAAAAAATTAGCCAGGCACGGTAGCCATGCCTGCAGTTCCAGCTACTTGGAAGAGTGAGACAGCAGGATCACCGGGTCCCAGCAGGTCGATGCTGGGGTGGCTGTGAGTGTGCCACTGCACTCCAGCCTGGGCGATGGAGTGAGACTCCAACTCAAAAAAAAAAAAAAAAAAAAGACATGCCAAAAGATTGATTTTTTAACACTTTTACATGAGAACAGTCTGAATAATTTATGTCCTTTCTTTATATTTTTAATAAACATTCTTGAGAACAGGGAATGGAAAAGTCATGTTAATATGGAAAACACACACACACACACACACACACACATATATATATTTTGTTGTTGTTTGTTTGTTTTCTTTTCTTTTCTTTTTTGAGTTGGAGTCTCATTCTGTCGCCCAGACTGGAGTGCAGTGACTCCCAGCCTCTGCAGCCTCAACCTACTGGGCTCCAGCGATCCTTCCGCCTCAGCCTTCCAAGTAACTGGAACTATAGGTGCGCACTACCACACCCGGCTAATTTTTTGATTTATTGTAGAGATGAGGTCTCACCAAGTTGCCCAGGCGGGTCTCGAGCCCGTAGGCTCAGGTAATCCACTCACCTCAGCCTCCCAAGGTGAGGGATTACAGACTAAGCCACCGAGCCCGGCTAGAAAACATATATTTTAAACCAGAAGTAAATATCATAATTAACAATGAAACGCTAGAGACATTGTTAATACAATCTATTAAAGAATAAAACAAAAATTAGGCTGTTGAATATGAAGTAACAATATAAAGAAAACACTAAATTCATGTCAATCCTGGTTTCCTTTATCTTCATTCAGTAGCAATCAACATTCAAGAAATATGTATTAGGTTCCACTGATGTGCCAGGAAAATGGTGAGGCCTTGGAGATTTTAGTGATGAGTAAATATAGTTAACTGTATATAAGGACCTCTTATTCTAGAGGAGAGACAAATAAGTAAATAAGCAATATTAGATGGTTATTATATCCACTGTGATAAAGGTTAAGGACTGATTGCTAGGAAACCATTTAAGAAAGGAGCATATATAAGGTAGATTCTATACCGAATCTTAACAAGCAAGTAGGATTCAAACAGGAGAGTAAATTAAAGAGGGACTGTAGGCTCCAGATATAAAAAGAAGGATGTGAAAATCTTGGTATGCAAAACATCACAGTGTATTTAAAGAATTGCAAATTTTCAGTATAATTTTCAAGAAAGTTCCTCAGCAGCCCCAATAGGTCAATTCCTTTAGATTTTGGATTTTAATCTATCTTGAAAACCAAAATGTTATATAATTGCATCTCTTATGACTATGAGTTGGTATTAGTTATCACTGTAGGAAAAATCTTCTTTATCATTGATTTGAATTGATTGGGAGTCATAGTAGATATTTCATACTTGCCAATTCTCCATTGTTTATTGCTTTGTATAATTTATTTACCTAAACATCAATGCCTCACTGGTGAGTTTATATTTAATGTCTGCCCCCAGAAAGTCCACAGTATTTCCAGCTTTCTCAAAACCATAGGGCTAGCCACATAGAATTGTCAATGGACAATTCATTCTTTACAGAAGAATTGCTTGAATAGGCCATGACAGGAAGTCAGATAGGGTTCATGGCAATCTGGAAATAATCTTCTTAAAGCTGTTACTTTTTTCCACATTTTTATATCTTTCAAACCTTTAAACCCCTTCAGAATTTGCTCTGCTGGAATGAAACCCTGTGTCCACAAATAAGCGCTCACATTTTATTTCAGAAAGATGTCTTTGTTTACCTTTAAAATGAGTTTCATCTTGTGTTTGCCGGTAGACATCCACTGTGAGTGAGAGTAGAGTTATCATTGCGGCTTCTACCGGAAAGCTTTCAACCTTTGCTTGTTGACTTTAGCAAGTACTCTCTGTAACCCAGCACCTGTGTCTAGAACATTGAACCATCAATGAGTACTTATTGAATAAATAATGAATGTTCATGCATCTGCATTCACATCACTGACTAGATAGTCTCTAAGGACCATTTTAGTTCTAACTTTCTAAGGGAAAAAAATGAAACCAATATGTAAGGAAAAATTTATGTCTTATAAATTTTCAGAAGAAAGAAGACAGGGAAGAGAAGGAGAGGGAGAGCAGAGAAAACACATGGGTGGGAAACAGAATGAAGAGAGTGGTGTGGTGTCTTTTGAGATGGTCTGGAGGGTCTTGTGTTGTGCAGATTCAGTCAACACTGTATAAACAATTACCATCTGCTCCCTCAAGCAAGAATTTAATCCTTAACAGGTGGATTAATGTAGGTCTGTTTAATCCATTTAAAGTACACACACCAGGTAGTACAAGTGTCTTGAGCAGCCAAAAAGAGACTTTGAAAATTCCAAAGCTGATTTATTTAGTTGAGAAATGTTGTTTGCCCATTGCAGAAGAAGCTGGGGAAGTTCATTAAAAAGTAAAGATTTCTTTTAATGAAATACAGTAGCTCGATAGTTAAATAAAATTTGATCTACACCTTGAGAACTTTCACTTCCTTCGTATGTCCTTCATAACACACTCACAGAACAAGGTGATGCTAGTTTTCCAAGACACATAAAACTTAGACCATGCCCATATTCTAACATAGTTTACGATTATTCCACTGAGGCTTTACTCAAAGTTTAGGTGGGTGACACAATGGGGGATGGAATGACAAAGGCCCTAAATTGTCAAAACCAGAGGGAATATCTAGTGGCATTATACCAGTAAGATAAAGGAACTCATGGTCTTCAAATAGAGGTGGCTCCACTTGTCATTGGGAACCAATTTAGAAATGTCTTACCCCTCTGAACACATTGAAATATAAAATCAGGCCGGGCGTGGTGGCTCAAGCCTATAATCCCAGCACTTTGGGAAGCCGAGGTGAGAGGATTGCCTGAGCCTGCGGGTTTGAGACCAGCCTGGGCAGCATGATAAGACCTCATCTCTACAATTAAAAAACAAACAAACAAACAAAAAATTAGACAGGCGCGGTAGCACACACCTGTAGTTCTGGCCATTTGGAAGACTGAAGCAGAAGGATCGCCGGAGCCCAGCAGGTCAATGCCGGGGTGGCCATGAGTGTGCCACTGCACTCCAGCCTGGGCGACGGAGTGAGATTCCAACTCAAAAAAAAAAGAAAAAAGAAATATAAAACCATACTCTCCATATCATAATGGTGCAGAGGCACAAGAAATAAGATTATCTAATAAATAAAGTAACTCTTAGTTTACAGAGAGAAAGACAGAGAAGGCAATTCCATTCATTCATTCATTCATTTATTCATAGATCAGATGTTTGAGTTCCAAGGACCGTTCCAGGCCCTTGCTAGAGAGTTGTGGGTGATACAGACAAAAATAAATATCCCTTCGCACTTTGATTTTACGTTCTAGTAGAAGATAGTACAATGAAATACAAACCAAACATAGACTGTCAGAACATGGTACATGTGATACAGAAAAATTAATCAAAAAAGAAAGATTGGAATTGGAGAGTTGGAGAAAAAGACCAGATGTTCTGATTTTAAACAGGCAGGTTTGGGAAGAACTCCCTGAGAAGATTAAGTTATGAAACATTTGAAGCAGGTGAGAGAAATCAAGCACAAAGGATAACCAGAGAAGAAACACTGCAGGTTGAAGAAGCTCTCTTCTATGTAACAAAAAAATTGTCTTTTGTATTTTATTTAGCATATTGAAGAAAAGCCAGTGTTCCTTAGAAATACAGCATGATGGGGACTCTCAAGCCTAAGCTTTGAGCAGTTTCAGAAATCTCAAGCATTTGGTGAAAAACCTCCTACAAGGGGAAATAACTGGTGGACAAAGAGTACCGTGGACTTGGAAGAGCATGAAGCCCACGCACTAGGCAGGCAAGTTTTTGTAGAAGTTGATATGGAGGGAATTCCTTTAGTTGCATCTGACTGAGAGCTTTATCAGTGCTTATGTGGAGGGATCATAGATTAGTACTAAGACTACTTAGTCAGAAATTTGTCGTTTGTTGGACAAATATTTATGGAATGTTCAATATGTGTTACTCAATGTACAAAATGCTTTCCAAGCAGCTTCTCATACAATATTAAATGATAGGTAGAATTATTATTCTCATTTTCTTTTCTTTTTTTTCTTTGTGTTGGAGTCTCACTCCATTGCCCAGGATGCAGTGCAGTGGCAAACTCATGGCCACCCCAGCATTTACCTGCTGGGCATCTGCGATCCTTCCATCTCAGCCTTCCAAGTAGCCAGAATTAAAGGGACTGACTACCATGCCCGGCTATTTTTTATAGAGACGAGTTCTTGCCAAGTTACCCAGGCTGATCTCGAACCTGCGGGCTCAGGCAATCCACACGCCTCAGCCTCTCAAAGTGCTGGGATGACAGGCTGAGCCAGCAAGTCCAGCTTATTCTCATTCACTAAAGAGTAAAAGGTTGAGAGAGATTAAATAATTTGGCTACACAGCCAGTACATCATGGAGTCAGAGCTTGAATCCAGGCAATTTGGTTTCTAAGAAGAGGAACATGTATTTATGTTTAACTTTAAAGAAAAATAAAATAAAATTCCCATTCTTTTCTATAGAAAAATAAAATAGAATTCCCATTCTTTTCTATTGTTTTTAGTTAAATATAATTTTTAAAGAAAAACGTCAAGAGAAAGAACTTTAAGGTGTCTTCAGTCATTTTTACAAACAGACCAACAAGGTGGAAGCCTTAACCATCAATTGCTATCAAAATAAACATCCTCCCCCTCATAGCACATCCTCTAACACAGCACATTGTAGCACAGGCTATCCAGCACATTTGAATATGGATGCTTAACCCTGACTCAGGAAACTGAATGAGGAAGAGGAAATCAAAAGGAACATCTTCCTCCTTGCTGCAAGAGGGCAACATACAAGGTAATTACAAATAAAGCACAAATAAAGTCAATGACCTCTGAGGAGGCAGCAGTAGGTTTTGGCTAGCAACTTATACAAATTTTCAGAAAGCAAAGTGCAAAGCAGCTATTTATCAGTACCACATCCCTTTAGCAAGCTTCATCTGGTGTTTCTTCCCAACCTTATCCTCTCTGATGCACCATGATTTTCCGAAAAAAAAATTTTGGATGAAATCTGGAAGCAATGCAGAAACTTTGGCAATAAAAACATAATTTTGTTGTCTTGTGTGTTTAAAACCTGATGAAAGTTCTTTCTTTTTAAAAGAGAAATGTAAATAATAAAAGGTATTTTTTTCAAGAGGTATTTTAAGTATTAATATATAATCATTCAAAATTTTCAAGGAAAATCTTTACATGAAGGTCTTTTTATTATTGGCAAAACAAACAATGAAATTGACATTATTATTTGTCTCTTTGGATTTCCTCCAAAGCTGTAGTATTGAACTTCCTAAGTAATTTACCATGTATATTTTATCTTGAATTATCTACCCAATGTTTCTAATTTTTATCTTACTCTGCAAGATAAAGGTTTGGTACTTTAGTAGTTTCAAAAATACACATTTATCAAAAGCTATTAGTTGTAAGTTGTTTTTTTTTTTTTTGGTTGTTGTTATTTTCCTACTTAGCCAGCAAATCTTAGTTATTTAGGATAACTAGGTAGTTACTCATAAACATAATATCTATACTTATCCACATCTATGAATTTCAACTGGCAGTTATATCAGTAAAAATCATAGTTTTGAAATGACTTTGCTGAAGGTTTTCATCTCTCATTATTTCTAGGAAGCGAAGCCTTCTGGGCAACAGAATATCAAAGAGAAAAAATTTCATCATTTTCAGGCTAACACTTACCTCCCTTTAGTGACAGGATGAAATCACTAAGTTATAGGGTTGTCATGGTTTGAGTGTCTCTGCTAAAATTCATGTTGAAATGTAATTTCCATTGTAATAGTATTAAGGGGGTGGCCTTTAAGAGGTGATTATGCCATGTGGACTCCACCCTCACAAAAGGATTGACGCTATTATTACAAGAGTGGGTTAGTTATCATGAGAGTGTATTTTAGGAAAGATGAGTTTAGTCAACTTTCTCTCCCTTTCTCATGTGCTTGGTCACCATGTGATGACATCTAATGCAGCAAAAGGTCCTTTCCAGGTACAGCCACTTGGTCTTGGACTTTCCAGTCTCCAGAACTGTGAGCCAAATACATCTCTTTCCTTTATAAAGTACTCAGTCTGTGTTATTCTGCTATTACAGTAAAAAATGGACTGAAACAAGGACCTTCACTCAAATCTACACTACGAATTACTTAACTGTACCAATCTCTGGCTCTTCAGAGTTATCACTGATTTCATGAAACACAGCATGAAACTAGGTATGTGCAAGACTTATAAAGGTGTAACATTGTAGATAGATCTCTCCTAGTCTTTTCTCTGAGAAACCATGCCTAGTTGTTGTCTTACCACACCATATTGCTGGACTTCATTATGTGTACCATAATTATGTAATTTAACTCGGAGCATAGCCAGTCTAAAGGACCTATCTCTCCAATGACCTTTTTCAGTTTAACAGTCTGTATGTTGATGTTCCTGGGGTATGTGCCAATGGTTTTCTTTGCATTTACTCGAATAGTGAATGACGGCCCAGGATTCACTTAATTTCTCAGCATATCCATTTGTATGGCATCCTTGTTATCATCCTTGTTTAGACTAATTGCTGGGGTTGGATAAGGTACACTTTATTACAAGTTGTGGGCCCAGTGTTTAGATTTTAATTTTAAGAAAATATCAACTAACCTTTCAAATAATTAAAGCTAATCTTATCTTTTGTTTTTTGTTTGTTTGATGCTATTGTCTAAAGCAACATTTAAGTTGGCAGAAATTCTGCTAAACTCATTTTTCTTTGCCAAATATATCAGCAGTTCCCATTTTGTTCTTCAGTTATTCTCCATCCTTGAAAGACATAAAGCCAACTGCCAGTCCTGTGTCTGGTTATTATTCTCCCTGCAAAATAGATACCCAGACACTTAGCCAATTATACAATCTCATTTATGTGTCAATATGAAAACTCTAGGCTTTACATTGAACTCCCAGAAAGCAGACATTATGATTTACATATGTAATACTCAAACAGAAACTTGACTTTTGAAGATTTGGTCAGCTAACCAGTTGTTTAATTCAAAGCTTGTCATAAAATTATGACAAATGTTACTTATCTAAATAATTAAGCCCTAAGTTGACTACATAAACAGATTGTTTTCTATAATGTGCTGGGGGACCCTAAAAATTGGAATTACTTTTTAGAGAGTGGGCCTGTTATAGTATAGGATTCCTCCAGCTAGGTAAGTGTTCTAGGAACCCATCAGCATCAGCTGATGTACCAGCTAGCATTGTTGTGAGCGGTTGCATTCAGCTTCAGTGAATTGTTTTTGGAGGTTCTTTCAATGCATTTCCCATTTCTTGTTGGATGATTTACAAACTCACCCGCCCTCACTGCACTGAGTTTTCAGCAGTTTTTGACCCCCAAAAGCATGACCCCTCCGGACCCCACCCTTCCTATTCACCAGATCCATCTCACCCTGAACGACTTTTTTTTGTTTCCCCGGTGAAACAAGTCCTCAATGGGAAACTTCACAGATGTGGAAGAGATGAAACAAAAAATGTCAGAAGCAATAAAGGGCATCAAAATTGACAAGTGTAAAAACTGTTTTCAGCAGTACAAAAAGCATCTTGATAAGTATATTGCATCAAATGGAGAGTACATTGAAGGTGACTGAAGTTTAAACATGCAAGAATAAATACACAATTTTTTATAAATAAATTCTGGATTTTCTTTTGTCTCCCCTCATATACAGCTAGAATTTTAAATTAAATGGATTGTAAAATTCAACAATGAGAGAACAGTAAAGGCAGACTAACTGATGTAGCAAAGCCAAAATTTCAATAATTTAGCACAATGAAAATAGTTCACTCAAACACATTTCAATAAGGGTGGGTTGTGGGGAAATGGGGAATCACATGTGCTCCACTCAGTCCTTCAGGCATGCTGCCGCCTTCCCTCTTAAGCTCTCCCTGTCTCCGGATCCATGGAATCCTCTCTGTAAAGCAGGAATACAAGGGAAAAGCCCAAGATTTATGTCTGGAAGTATGTTTTAAGTTCGGAGCTGAAATGTATAACATCACTTTTGCACTCATTCTATTGTTAGGGTTAGTGTTAGGGTTAGGGTTAGGCACGTTGAAAATTGTGGTTTTAGCCATGTGCCCAAGAAAAATGAAAACCAGCTTGGTGACTGTCTGTCACAAATGGCACCATATCATATATTTTTTTTTAAAACATATTATTTGTTTATTTTTTTACCCTCTTTGCACTGATTTTGCTATTCTTTCTCTAACTTCTTATAATAGAAATATATCTCATTATTTTGTAGCCTTTCAGAATTTATTTATGTTTGAATGCATAGCTACAAATTTTCTCTAAGTAATGTTTGATTTGTGTCCTACATGTTCTGACATGCAGCATATTGGTTGTCGTTCACATAAAATTTTTTGATATTCATAAAAAGACTTTTAAAAAGCATATTATTTGATTCCATTATTGGGATGATGGTGGAAATAATGATAGCGAAAATGACCAGTGCCAAATTAGTCTATTAGGTTGGAATATAAAGAACATAATGCTCACACTCAGATTCACTGCCTAAATATTTAGAGAAGTGTATCAAACAAATTAGTTTAATTTATTTGGTTTATATAATACCCTAGCCTTTGTCTGGAAACTTGTTCTCTTCTTCTAGGTTAGCAGAGTTGCTAAAACCTTATTTCTTCCCTTCAGTTTTTAATGCATTTCTTTCCTGTGCCAGCACAAAGGAGTATTATCTGTAATATATTATCTGCAATAGCACTTCATATACGTATAACACTTTGACCTTCATATTTTCCAATATCTCTTTGAAATTTGGGAAATAGGGCTCATCATTCTTATTTAAAGAAAATTTTAATCATAGATCAGCTTCATGGAAGCTATTAGAGTAGAAAGACAAGTCTGTAGCTCTGGTTTCCAGATATCCAGTTTAGGTCTTTTTCCTTAAATATGTCTCTGCTTTTCAGCATTTACCCCATAAAAACAAGGGAAGTAAAAGGAAGGGAGCATCAAGTTCACTAGTCCATTATGCCTCTACTATCTAGATCTCATAGGTAAACATGACAAATTGTTGTTGGCTAAGTGAAGGTTGGAACCTTATTTGTAGTTGTTTTCTTCATTAAGCAGCTTTGCTATGGTGATTATATAGTAAATATAGGACGGTGATGATTTCCTCAAAGACTTCTTACCCATACCCTCCCAAAAACAGGGTAATTTTCCAGAAGCATGAAAAAAGACATCTTAATATTTTGTCCAATTTGGTCTTAATGACTCAGAAGAATCTAAGTACATAGTTTGGATCTGTGTTAAATCTAAGATTCCACCTCACTCCTTTGAGGATTGCCTATTTATGGTTTGGAAGAGAACACAGAGGGAACATTCAAATCTAATGTTGCATAAAATATTTTCTGAAAGAAATAAGATTGAGTTTACCTACTGGATGTCTCATTGAAATGTAACATGTTTTTTGTAGATACAAAGGCATTTATCTCTTTAATTTGGGACTTCACATTTTCATCTTTCAATAAAAGACAGAAATCAAATAGATTCTTACTTGGGTGGAAATAAAGAGGCTTAGTACCAATAGGGGAATGAGACTAAAAAGGATATGGGGAGAAAAATATCTTCAGGCCCACCCACGATGAGAAGGGTTTCAGCTGGATCCAATAGCAGTCGTCTGAAACCAACATGACAAGAAACAGAAGAAGGAATGAGAACTTGGACTGCATTGCTGCCCACACACATGGAACGGCAATAGAAAGAATCGCCAAGCTAATTGGCATATGATAGTTGGGAATCAGCAAACGCTTTCTTGTACATATTTGGTTTGAAGACTATTTTCCTTACCCCACGTTGCAAAATTATGAACATATTAGTCAAAAGAATTTAATAGAAAACGTGGAAGAAAATAAAAGCACTAAATAAGAATCACTAGAAAGATTATATTTCTTTGGTGAGTGGTATAAAAATTACATACACTATTATAAAATAAAAGCTATAATACAGAAAGTTTTTTAGCTGTTAAGACGTCGTATTTTTTTTTTTTACCACTTTAAGTGAAAACGACAACTGATTTGTTGACATGTTGCAGTAATATATCTCATGTTTAAACACTGGTGACTGATGACTATAATGATGAATAATGTACTGGAATTTGTTGTATTAAATTGTAAATATAGTTTTATTTGGTTTTGTATTTCTCCCAGAAAATAGTAGAGGACATTTCTCATAGCAAAAGCTCAATATATAGTTGTTATAATCAAGGAGAAGAAAGAAGGGAAGGAGGAGGAGGAGAGAGAGAGAGAAGAAAAGAAGAAGAAGGAGAAGAATTATAGTGACTGTGTCTCTGATAACCATTCTCTTTTTGACCTGATGGGTTCAAGGCCAATTCATCATTTGGAGACCTGTGTGGCCCAAATGTTAAATCTAAAACTCTTATACTCATTTGAATTCTATTAGCATGTCAAAAGATTTGTTTTACAGAAGTTTTTAAATTCAACAGATATTTGTCTTAGGAACAGAGGAGCAAATACAAATAGAAGTTTTTTTCTTTAAAAATCAGGTATGTTGACCCAGCAATCCTTCTTCTGGGAATACACCTGCAGGAACATAAATCGTTCTACAAAAAAGACACTTACATACATGCATGTTTATTGTAGTACTATTCATAGTAGCAAAAACATGGAACCAATCCTCCTGCTCATCAAAAGTGGACTAGATAAAGAAAATGTGGTATGGAATATTACACAGTCATAAGGAAGAACAAAATCATGGACTTCGAAGCAAATTGAATGGGGTTGGAGACCATCTATCACAGAAACAAAGAACCAAATACCACATGTTCTCACTCTTAAGTGAGACCTGAATATTATCACAATAGCACAATGGAGAGACTGGGGGTCACGGAACACTGCCAGGGGTGGGTGGCAGGGGGTGGGAGGGATGTAACAACACAGAGGATACTTGGTTCTAAACAAGGGGAGGGGAGAACCAGTTGGAGGCCCAAACTTCACCTGTATGTAGATTAGTTATGTATCTAATCTTGACTTGTACTCCACATCCCTACAATAAAATAAAGGTATTAAAAAATATAAATAAATAAAGATAAAAAAGTCTGATAAGCTAATAAACTATATTAATTGACTGTGACTTGTTTTAGTCAAAAATCTCTCAAAAACAAAAAGAAAAGTGATACCTCATGAACTGATGCTACACGTCATTGGGAATGCTGGAGTAAAGACCGATACAAATCCCATACTTCATAAAATCAACAAGAACACTGACAAAAATTATCAAAATCAACATTTTTGGGACTCTAGAAATTAACCAAAGGCTTGCAACAACATGAGAATCATTTATTCAAGAAGAACGGCTTAAATCTCAGTAAGAACAGTGAGCTTTGTGGCATTTTTCTTGTCCCAGTCTCATCCTCCTCCTTCAGTTTTGGGAGAGCCTTAAAAATCAACAACCCTGCAACCATGGTGAAAGCCAGAATTCTAACAGACATTGGAGAAGAAAGAAAGGGACTGGACCTCCACCAAGGCCCTCTTTTTGGATAACTGTCATTTTACCTGACTGGTAGTTCCCTGAAATATCCCAAGCAAAGGGCTTGCCTTTATTTGACTCAACTCAGATCTTGTCAGTGTGAACAGCCATTTGCCTGGGACATGCCAAAAGCAATCAGTGACAGTTACTGAACAGCACAACTGCTTGAAGTTTTAACAGTTGGGGCAAACAAGTGGAACAAAACACCTAAAAGAAAATCCTGGGGGAATGAAAAGTCCATAGGAGGCTTTAAAAATTCCTGAAATGCTGGGCTCGGTGGCTCAGCCTGTAATCCCACACCTTTGGGAGGCTGAGGTGAGTGGATTGCCTGAGCTTGAGGGTTCGAGGCCCGCCTGGGCAGCGAGACCTCATCTCTACAATAAAATCACAAAATCAGCCAGGCGTGGTAGCGCATGCCTGTAATTCCGGCTACTTGGAAGGCTGAGGCGGAAGGGTCGCCGGAGCCCAGCAGGTCGAGGCTGCGGTGGCCGGGAGTGGCCACTGCACTCCAGTCTGGGCGAAAGAGTGACACTCCGACTCAAAAAAAAAAAAAATCCCTGAAATATTCTTGAGAAAGCTACCCTGAGGTGGTCTGTATACACGCCAAGGAAAGACCTGAGAAGGCTGTATGCTATCACAGCTGACTGACTTTCAGGCCCTGTGTAATCAGGAAGTGAGGACTAAGGCAGCTATAAACTGCCTGCCTCAACATTAAGGGCATGCCCCCACGTACACACTGAGCCTTTCAACAAAAGCAGGGAGACTTACTGGCTGTAGGCACTGAAATAAATCTCTGTCTAATCATTAGCTGATCATTAACTGAGTAAAGATTTTAGTGGCCACATATGACAAATAATACGTATTTTGCAGAATTATTTCAGAATGGAAACATAAAGCAATAGTAAGAGAAACAAACTCTGAGGAAGGGGAGGAATCTGATGCAGACAGCTGACACATTATATCATCTAAAATGCCCAGTTTTCAAGTGTAATTACAGGGTATGCTAAGAAAAAAGAAAATATGGCCTATACAAAAGAGTGAAAAAGAGGTGGGCACGGTGGCTCAAGCCTGTAATCCCAGCACTTTGGGAGGCTGAGGCGAGAGGATTGCCTGAGTCCGTGAGTGTGAGACCAGCCTGGGCAGCATAGTGAGACCTCGTCTCCACAATAAATTTAAAAAATTAGCCAGGCGTGGTAGGGTATGCCTGTATTTCTGGCTACTTGGAAGGCTGAGGCGGAAGGATCACCTGAGCCAAGCAGGTTGACGCTGCAGGTGGCTGTGAGTATGCCACTGCATTCCATCCTGGGCAACAGAGTGAGACTCTAACTCAAAAAAAAAAAAAAAAAAAGAGAGTGAAAAAGAGTCAAGAGAAACTGTATGTGGAGAATTCCAGATGTTGAGTGTACTAGAAATACTTTGTTTAGTCTAAAATCAGGCATTTTAAATATGTTCTTAGAACTAAGTGAAAATATAATGTCTCACCAAATAGAGATTATCAGTACAGAGATAGGAATTTTTAAAAAGAACTAAAGAGAAAATCTGAATTGAAAAATACAATAATTGGAGTAAAATTATTTAGTAGAGAGTTCAACAGAAGGTTCAACTGGCCAACAGATCTGTGAACCTAAATGGAGATTAATCAAGGTTATCCAGTTTGAGGAACAGGCAGAAAGAAGAGTGAAGAAAAATTAATAGAGCTTCAGAGTCCCGCAGGGCACCATTAAACGTATCAATATACATACAACGACAGTCACGAAAAGAGAGGTGGGAAAGGGAATAAAGAAAATTTGAAAAATTAGTAGTCAAACACTCCAAATCTAATGCCAAACATTAGTCCAAAAATCTAAGAAGCACAGTTAAATCAAAGTGGAATAACTCAAAAAGTTCTACACTCAAACAAGTCAAAAGCAAACTGTCAAAAGCCAAAGCAAGAATCAAGAAAGCAACAGAGAAAATAAACTCATCACATACAGAGACTCAATAGTTTGAAGTTTTGTGGTCCCTCTAAAATTCATGTTGTAGGCTGGGCTCGGTGGCTCAGCCTGTCATCCCAGTATTTTGAGAGGCTGAGGCAAGTGGATTGCCTGAGCACGCAGGTTTGAGACTAGCTCAGGCAACTTGGCGAGACCTTGCCTCTACAATAAATCAAAAATGAGCCGGGTGTGGTAGCATGCACCTGTAGTTCTGGCTGCTTGGAAGGCTGAGGCAGAAAGATTGCCTGAGCTCAGCAGATGGAGGCTGTGGTGACCGTGAGCATGCCACTGCACTCCAGCTTGGACAACAGTGAGACTCCAACTCAAAAAAAAAGAAAAAAAAAAAAAGACTAGCAAAAACCATAATGGTTTGCATAAAAGTAATGCAAATGACATTTTCAAAATCATTAAAAAAAACCTGTCAACTAAATGCTCTATATCCAGCAATACTATCCTTCAAAAAAAAGGAAAAATTAAGTCATTCTCATAAAATCAAACACAGACTTGTCATTAGAAGACCTACCCTATAAAAAACACTAAAAGTAGTCCTTAAAGCTAAAGTGAAATGATTTTATATAGTAACTCAAATTTTCATGAAGAGATAGAGAACCAGAAAAAGAGGTACAGAAATAGACACCTAGATCAATGGAACAGAATAGAGAACTCAGAAATAAGCCCTTTACCAACTGATCTTTGGCAAAGTCAATAAAAATAAACAATGGGAAGAGGACACTTTATTCAGTAAATGGTGTTAGGAAAATTAGTTGAAGAGTGAGATTGGACCTTTATTTCTCACTATATAAAAAAATTGATTCAAGGTGGATTAAAGACTTAAATATAATACCTGAAACTACACAAGTCCCAGAAGAAAATATGGGGAAAAACTTTTCTGGACTTTGGCACAAACAAAAAATTTAGGACCTCACATTAGTGACCTCAAAAGCAAATGCAACAAACACAAAAATAGAGAAATGGTACTTAATGAAACTAAATGCTTCTGCATAGCAAATAAATAATAAGCAAAGTAAACAGACATCTATACAGTGAGATAAAATATTTTCAATTAATGCCTCTTATAAAAAACTAATATCCAGAGTCCATTCCCAGCACATTCTATAGTTATTCTGAGAACTACAAACAAGATGGGAGGGAAGAACTGGGTCAGTCAAGGCCATCCAGTGACCTGTCCTGCAAATAAACATGGCACGTCCTCCAGGATAGACTATATATTAGTCCAGAAAACAAATTTCAAGAAACGTAAAAGAACTGAAATCACAGAAAATGTGTCCTATGACCACAATGAAATGAAATTAGAAACCAATAATAGGAGGAAACTAGGCAAATTCATAAATATGTGAAAATTAAGCAACAGAATCCAAAATAACAAATTGGTCAAAAAAGAAACCACAAAGAAAATTAGAAAGTACACTGATACTGAAAAATAATGAGCACACACACACACACACATATACCACAGTGTATGGAATGAAACCAAAGTGATACTTAGAAATGTATAGCCATAAACTGTTGTTTTTTAAATTAACAAAAATATTAACTAACAACCTAATCTCCCATTATGAGTACATGGAAAAAGAACAGTCAAATAAACCCAAAGCAAGCCGGAGAGATAATAAAGAGTCGAGCAGAAATAAATAAAATAGAGAATAGAAAAACAATAGAGAAAATCAAGAAAACCAAAAGTTGGTTCTTGGAAATTGAGAAGCCTGGATCCTAGCCCAAAAAACCTTCAGGCCATTTTTCAAGACTGGCTATAGGCTATTGCAAAGGCTTTTCTTGGCAGGCCTGAAGGGGAAAGCTGCCCCATTGCCTACCCAGACTTGGTGCACAGCTAGGGCATTGCAGTCTCTGATGAGAGTTGTAGTCAAGAACTGGTCCTGATGCTTTTACACCCATCCTCACTCCTAGCAAAGGCATCTTCATTCAGAGGTCTCTGTATCTGGAGCCTTAGCAGAGATCTTCCTCGGGCATTTCTGCAGAGACTCCTTATTGGGGAAAGGAGGAAGGGAGGCCTGAAGAAACTTTTATTCACTCTGACTCAGTACTCAAGACTTTTTCCACCCTACATCCTTCCACGCTTACTTTCTTTCTTTCTTTCTTTCTTTCTTTCTTTCTTTCTTTCTTTCTTTCTTTCTTTCTTTCTTTCTTTCTTTCTTTCTTTCTTTCTTTCTTTCTTTCTTTCTTTCTTTCTTTCTTTCTTTCTTTCTTTCTTTTTTGAAAGCAGGATTTATTGAGAGGACAGAAAAGCTTCCACAGTGGGGGAGGACCTGAAGGGGTTGCCCCTCTCTTACTTTTACCCAGCTCCTGAGCCCATAAGACTGTTGGAGTCTTTAGCTCAGGGCTTCCTCAGCAGTGAGATGGCTTCCACATCTGTGCGAAGCACATGACCTTGAGCAGTGCCATTCTGTTGGGGGGAAATGGACTGGGGGGTGGAGGGGCAGGGATCAGTGCTTTCTCTGCTTTAGTGTCTTTCTTACAGTATTGCAGTAAATGATTACAGGCTTGACTATTGCTTGCATTTTGGCTTCTTGTCTTAACTACTCAGACAACTGGGGGTTCACGTCTCTCCAGCTCAGCTGAGCTCCTAACAGAAAGGATATCAAAATTCATAAATCTTCAGCAAGACAGACTGAGAATAAAAATAGAAAGTCCTCACATTACTAAAATCCGACACGAAAGAGGATACATTACTATCATTATAAAAAGTTTTAAAAGAATTATAAAAAATACTATCAACAATAGTATGCCAACAAATTAAATAACCTAGGTGAAATGGGAAAATTCCCTGAAAGGGACAAACTACTGAAACTAACTCAAGAAAAATAAAAAAAATCCGATTAGGCCTATAACAAGTACAGAGGTTAAATCAATAATAATAACAAAAAATTGCCACAGAGAAAATTCCAGAGCCAGAAGGCTTCATTGGGTAATTCCACCCAATGTTTAAAGGATAATTAACAATATTTCACAAAATATTCCAGAACAGAAAAAAAGAAAAGAGCATTTTCCAACTCATTCCATGAAGCCAGTGTTAGACTAATATCAAAAACAGACAAAGACATCAGAAGAAGAACAAACTACAGATCAACATTCTTTACAAATAGAGATGCAAAAATCTTCAACAAAAATTAGAAAACGAATCTACCAACACATAAAAAAATTATACAATATGACCAAGTAGGATTTGCCTCAGGAATGCAAATCTGGTTCAACATATGAAAATCAATCAATGTAATGCACCAATTAGTAGACTAAAGGACAAAAACCACATGATTATCTTAATCATCTTAATATACCCTCTGAAAGGATTTGTCAAACTCCAACTCTATTTTGTGACTTAAAAAGAACAAACAAAACCTCAGCACACTAGAAATAGAAGAGAATTTCCCCAAACTGATAAACAACTTGTTTAAAAATCCACAACAAACATTATAGTTAATGTTGAAATACTGAATGCTTTCCTCAAAGGTTAGGAACAAGTCAAGGATATCCACCCTCGCCACTTCTATTCAATATTTTACTGGAAGTTCTAGTCAAGGAAATTAGGCTGAAAAACAAGCTCTCATATTATAAAGAAAGATGTATGGGTGAGCATCTCTAATTCAAAATTCCAAATGCTCCAAAAATCTTAAAAATTTTGTGCATCAACATGATGCCACAAGTGGAAAATTTCACAACAGAAAACTTCACAGCATGTAATTTAATTAGTGTTCCCCCAAGCGAAAAAAGACCTTCCCAGCTTCTTTCAGCTGCAATATATCTTTTCCAAGAACACCCAGAATTCCCCATGCAAGCACACCCACAAAGGCTAGCAAAATGGAACTTATGCTGGCTGGAAGCACCAAGATTGACGTACATTACTCAGTATGGTTTTGTTTGCTTGTTTTTTGGTTATTCTGTGCTCTGTGATATAAATATATTGTTGGAAATGTAAAAAAAAAAGACCTGCAGATTACCCCATGGGTAATGGTAATAAGGAAAACATAAAGCAATTAGTTTATCTATAGTACTGAAAGTCAAGTTGTTGGAAAAACTAAACAGCAGTGTGGTGTTGTTTCCACTATATATGACCTGAAGAAACAGAAGGATAGACGGCGGAAGTTGAGTTCTGAAGGTGATGAATAGAAACTGATAAAAATAGAAAAGCACAACATAAGGCTAACAATGAAGATTTTTTTTTCTGAGTTGGAGTCTCACTTCATCGCCCAGGCTGGAGTGCAGTATCACAATCACGTCCACCCCAACATCAACCTGCTGGGTTCCAGTGATCCTTCTGCCTCAGCCTTCCAAGTAGCCGGAACTGCAGGAGCACTGCCATGACTGGCTAATTTTTTATTTATTGTAAAGACGAGTTCTCACCAAGTTGCCCGAGCGTGTCTTAAACCCGTGGGCTCAGACAATCCATTCGCCTTGGCCTCCCAAAGCGCTGGGATTACAGGTTGAGCCACCGAACCTGACCAAAAATGAAGATTCTATTTTTGTATCACAAGTGTGGATCTGTCAGTGTTACAATGAACAAAGCCTACTTAATAATATATTGCCAAAAAAGTCTGTAAGTGCTAATGACAGATCACTGTTTTGGCATTATTGCCCCAGAAAGACAGTGACTACAGTTTCTTATAAGTTGTGTTATACTGCATGTCCATTTTGTTTGTTTTAAGAGATTTTAAAAATTTCTCTTTTGATTACTTCATTTACATTTGGTTGTTTAGGAACGTGTTACTCACTTTTCATATATATTGGCATACAAATGTGAATTTTCAAATCTTCATCCTGCTGTAGATTTAAACTTCATATACCATGATTGGAAAAGATACTTGATATGATTTCAGTCTTCTTAACTTTGTTAAGACTTGTTTTGTGTTCTAATATGTGAATCGTCTATTTTCATTTGAGAAGTGTATTTTGCTACTGTTGAGTGGTATGTTCAGTAAGTGCCTGTTAGGTCCATTTGGATTATAGTGCTATTCAAATTCACTGTTTCCTTATAGATTGTATGTCTGTGTGACACATCCACTGTTGAGAGTGGGGATAATGAATTCCCCTATTACTTCTTGTTTATCTCCCTCTTTTTGTTCTGTTAGTATTTGCTTTATACTTTTAGGTACTTCATGTTTGGTGCACACATGTGAACAAATGATGTCTTCTTGATGAATTGAACACTTTATCATTAAATAATGATTGTCTTTGTCTCTTGTGATCATTTAAGACTCAAAGTCTATTTTGTCAGATATAAGGACAATCTACCAAGACTGAATCATTATGAACCATAAAATATATCAGGCCAATACTGAATAAGAAGATTAGATCAATAAACAAAAACTTCCCAGCAAAGAAAAGCTCAGAACAAGATGGCTTTACACTTAAAGAATGAACACTAATGTTTCTCGAATTCTTCCAAAATATAGTAAAGGTGGAATGATTTTCAAACTCATTTTGTGAGCCCAGCATTACCAGTATTATTCTGATATCAAAAATAGCTAAAAACACTATAATGAGAGAAAATTACTGGCCAATATCCTTGATACACTTAGATCAAAAAGTTTCAACAAAATATTTGCAAACCAAATTCAACAGCATATTAAAAGTATTATTATACCATAATTCAGCAGAATTTATTTTTTGCAGTGCAAAGATGGTTTCAATATACACAAATCAATAAATGTCATGCACCACGTTAGCAAAATGAAGGATGAAAATAATACAATCATGTCAATGAATGCAAAAATAAATCTGACAAAAATTTGACAGCATTTTATACTTAAAAACTTTCAATAGAGTTGATGTAAAAGGAATGTACCTCAACATATAATAAACACCGTAAATGACAAGACCACAGCTAATATTACATTTTTTCTTCTAAGATCAGGACAAGGCAACTTTATTCAAAATAGCACTTGAAATACTGGCCAAGGAAACTAGTCACACAAAGAAATAACATGCATTTCAATTAGAAGAAAGTAAGGTTGTTCCTGTCTGTAAATGATAGGGTCTTATATAGAGAAAGCTCTAAAGACTTTATCATAAAACTGTTCGAATTCAGGAATTCAATAAAGTTGTAGAATACAAAAGCAACATACAAAAAAGAGTTATGTGTCTATACACTAACAACACACTATCTGAAAAAGAAATCAACCCTATTACAATAGCCTTAAAAATAATACAATACTTAAGAATAAAGTTAACCAGCCAGGCTCAGTGGCTCAGCCTGTCATCCCAGCACTTTGGGAGACCAAGGCAAGAAGATTGTCTGAGCCCATGGGTTTGAGACCAGCCTGGGCACCTTGACGAGATCTAGTCTCTACAATAAATAATAACAAAAAAAATTAGCCAGGCATGGTAGCACATACCTGTAGTTCCGGCTACTTGGAAGGCTGAGGCAGAAGGATCGCCGGAGTCCATCAAGTCGATGCTGGGGTGGCTGTGAGCGTGCACTCCAGCCTGGGCAATGGAGCGAGACTTCAACACATAAACACACACAAAAAAGAATAAAGTTAACCAAGGATGTGAATAATCTGTATGCTGAAAACTATAATACATTAATGAAAGAAACTGAAGACAGAAAAAAGGAAAGCTATCCTGTGTTTATGGATTGATCTAATACATATTGTCAAAATGTTCATACTATCCAAAGTGATTTATAGATTTGGTGCAATCCCTATCGACATCCCAATGACATTCCTCACAGAAATTTTTCAAAAAATACTAGAATTCATTTGGCACCGCAAAAGATCTGATTAGACAAAGCATCTTGAAGAAAAAGAACAAAGCTGGAGACATCATCCTTCCTGATTTCAAACAATATTACAGAGTTATAGTAATCAAAACAATATGACATTAGCATGAAAACAGACACACAGACAAATGAACAAGAATAAGGAGCCCAGAAATAAACCCAAGCATATACAATTAACTAATGTTTGACAAGGGCATCAAAAAATGCACAATGAGGAAAGGTCTTTTAAATAAATAATGTTGGAAAAAATGGATATTCACATGCACAAGAATGATGCTGACCTCCTTTATTATACCGTAGAAAGATGAACTCAAAATGAATAAAAGTTCTAAATGTGAGAGCTAAAACTATAAATCTTTTAGAAGATACGTTGGCACAAATCTGTGGATCTTAATTAGGCAAATGATTTCTTACATGTGATATCAAAGGCACAATCCACACAGGAATAATTTTAAACTATTCATCAAAATTTAAAACTTTTGTGCTTGAAGAACACTATTAAGACAGTGAAATGACAAACCATACGAGATAAAATATTTCAAATTGCACATCTGAATAGGGGCTTTGATTCAAAATATATAAAGTACTCCTATAATTCAATAATTTTAAGAATTCACATAATCTAATTAAAAAGTGGGCCAAGCATTTGAACAGACATTTATTCAAAGAAGATATAGAAATGGCCAATGAGAACATGAAAATGTGCTCAACATCGTTGATCATCAGGGAAATGTAAATCAAGTCACAATGAGATACTACGTCACACCAACTAGGATATCCAAAAATAGTCATTAAAAAAACAGAAAATAACAAGTATTTGCCATGATGTAGAGAAATTGGAACCCTCTTACAATGCTGGTAGAATTGTGAAATGATATAGCATTATGGAGAACAATTTAGTAGTTTTTAAAAATTTATTTAAACATAGACTTACCATATGACCCAGAAATTCTACTCCTAAGCATATATCCCCCCAAAATTAAAAACATATTTGTCTCCACAAAAACTTGTACATGAAAGTTCACAGTAACATTATTCACAACAGTCAAGAAGTAGAAACATTCTAACTGTCTATCAAATTATGAATCGACAAATATATATCCATACACTAGAACATTATTTGGCCATAAAAAGGGATAAAGTTCTGAAACATGCTACAACATGCAGGAACCTTGGAAACACTATGCTAAGCAAAAGAATACAGGCATGAAAGTGACCTATTATATGAATCCATTTATATAACTGGCCAGAAAGACAAAAGAGACAGAAAGTAGACTAGTGATTACCAAAGGCTAAATAAAGGGAGGGAGGAATGGGGAATGATGGGTAATGAGTGTGGGGATTCTTTTGTGGGTGAGGAAAATGTGTGTTACATTACATAGTAGTAATTGTTGCACAACCTTGTGAGTTTATCCCAAATCACTGAATCGTTCACTTTAGAAAGGTGAATTATTAATATGTAAATTATATTTCCATAAAAAAAAGAATTAATGCTAATTTTCATCAAAGTTTATAATGTTGCCAGAATACATTTGAGATACAGCTAATGAATTCCTTATTTTACAGAATTTGCATCGGAGTTGTATTTCTTGTGCTTGATCTTTTGAATTTTATAAGGAAACATATCTAATATTTTCATTGGCATCATTATTCTATAGTTGTCTACATAAAAGGGTATAAAAAAACTACAGACTATCATAGACAAAATTGATTGACAAAATAATTAAATCAGAGTGAAGTAGCAAAATGGAAATTATAAAAGATATAAAACAAAAAATTCAGAGATATTGGTAATGTTTGTGGGTAGAACGCTACACAGCTATGTGTGTATGTGTGTTTCAGGAAATGAATAGCAATGAATAAAAGGTATTCCTCTCACTAATTTGAATGATGTATGCACCCAGAGTTGCATTATTAGTAAAAAGTATCAGTAGGATGGTAACTGATGGATTCATTTCAAAGTAAAAGATTTGTTGGTGGTGGGTTTTTTTGTTTGTTCATTTTAAGATCTACTATGATCTACCAGTTCCTATCATTTGCCATAGTCATAAAGGGTCTTGAACTTATGAAAAAAAAAGATAAAGAGTAATAATGGCTATAATTGTCTGTTTAATCACCTAGTTGTATAAGGAAAATCTTTTTTCATTTTCCTTTAAGGATTTGGCCCCAGCAATACTAGATTAATATATTCATAGCAATTATTTCTATGCCTTACCTACCCACTTTCGAAAAATCAGATGATTTGAGTGAACAGAAGTTTCTTCTGTTTTAGTAAGCACAGTCTTTATTTAAGCATCAAAACTTAAATGAAAAAATATGACTCATTTTATAGTAATTTTAATTCTAAAATAGATAGCTATCAAAGTCAATTTCAATGCTATCACAAAGATTTCTAAATAATTTAATATTAAAAATTTTTAAAGTTTTTCTTATTAGATCCAATCATACACATGCTCCATTCTTAATTAAATTATTTCTACATATTCCTATTAAAATGTTGACAGTAAGTTGTTTGGATTTCTAATATTTATTGTGGAGATTTGCTTAAAAGATGTTGAACATTTTTAAGACTTATTTTTGTTTAATTTTTTAAACAAAAATAATTTTGGGCATCTACTGAGTTTGTCATCCAGCTGGTAAACATGGTACCCAATGGATAGTTTTTCAACCCTTGTTCTCTTTCCTTCCTGCCCTCTTTAGGGGTTCCCCCAGTGTCTATTGTTTCCATAATTGTGCCTGTGTGTACTCAGTGTTTAGTTCCCATTTATTCTTAGGGAGAACATATGGTATCTAGTCATCTGTTTCCATGGTAATTCACTTAGGATGATGATCTCTAGCTGTTTTCATGTTGCTGCAAAGGACATGATTTTAGTCTTTTAAAAAAAATTCTTATATGGTTGAACCATGTGATTACTTCTGCTTTGTCTCTTTTGGAAGCCGTACACTTTCTACTTCAATGCTCTAAGATGCCTGCATTTGTTCTTCTTAGAGAGTTTTCTGGCTAAAACTATTATAGTACTTTGTTTTTCTCAGAGAAAAAATGAACTATATAAGTTGTATCTTTATTTTTACCTAAGCTATCAAAATTGACATTAGTCTTTGCCCATTACTAGTTTTCATTACATTATACTTGCTTTTGGTTTCTGCATTCTTTGTGATTGTATGAAAAATTAATGAGAAATAAATGACCATTATTTGTCAGAAGAAACATGGAGAAAAAAATAACAGATAAATGAATTAAGGAGGAAAAAAGACAAAGGAAAGGGGATTTAGAGTCTAACTAGGATTTACTTACATTCATTTAAAAGAGAGAAATGAAAATACCCTATAATCTTGGCTTTGAATTTTAAAAAATCAAAAATTGTACACAGGAAATCCCTTGTGGGATTCCCAGAAGTCCTCAGCAGCTCAAAAGATTTCTTACTTATCAACATTTTCACCAGATTATGCAAAGGTGAGGATGGGTCAATAATGGGTTGCATAAGCTTTATCAGTTTATTTGATCACGATCAAGAGGTTATGAATCATGGATATTTAACTTCATCTTTTATATTTGTGTGCAACAGTGAAAGTTTTCAGAAGTGAAAGACAATTCACATTAAAAAAACTTTTGCAGCAAGTTATTTTTATAAGAAAACTTGCAAATCAATTGTGTTGTTAATTAGCTCAATATTTATATAATGCTCTATATTAGTATGTCTCTTTTGCAATCTTTACAAAATCATAAAACTCTTGTAGGTTGAAAGCCATCTGGTTCTCACAAAAGACTGTTTTCTTTCTTCATATGTATATCAGTTATCTCTTGCTGCATAACAAATTACCCCAAGCTCAGCAAGTTAAAACAACAAAGAGCTTAGCTGGTTCCAAGTCTCCTATCAAGTTTATATGGAGCTGTCAGTTGGGACTGAAGAATTCACTTCCAACCTTATTCACATGGTTGTTGGCTGGGCTCAGTTTTTCACATGCCATCTGCAACTGAGGCCTTCAGTTTCTTGATGTGTGAGCCTCTGCACAGGGCTTTCCAAGTAACCACAAATTGAGGCAGGCATAGCTAGCATAGCTCAGATATAGGTAGGCAAGATTCCATAGGCAGGAGCAAGTTCGGTAAATGAGGAACAGGATGGTCAGTATAGAGGTGCCTTCTTATTGGGAAATCTCTCCTAAGCATCACCCCATGGACCAGGCACACCAGACCTGATCTTGGAATCACAAAGGCAATTAACAAGGCAATGGGGAGTTACCAGAGACACTGAGTCACAACACTCTAACACAAAACTTCATAAAACAGTCATGTTTCCCATTATCTCAAGAATTCTTTGTGACACAAGTAAGCTTAGGAGTTAAATGATAAGAATTGACACCTGTGATCAGCAGCTTGTAGCCCATGTAACCCATAAATCTTCATTTAGAAAACAGGTTGCTTAATCATCATTTTGGACAATGTGTAAAACTTTCTGCTAACAGCAAGGCTGTGTCCTTCTCCTTAAGGCACTCACATTCTTTCTTAAACGTGTCTTCCTTTCTCATAAACTTTACTTTATAACTCTACTGTGGACTCACTCTGAAATTCCTTTTGGTGGTGAAGTTATGAAGCCATGAAGCAACTACATCCTACAGCTCCTGACATTAATATGACAACTAGCTTCTCCCAGTTTAAGTAGAGAGAGAGAGAGAGAGAGAGAGAGAGAGAGAGAGAGAGGGAGGGAGAGGGAGAGAGAACATATCCAAGATTAAAGCCAATTTTTTGTAACTTAATCTTGGAAGTGACATCTCATGACTTCTGTCACATTCCATTTGTTGGAAATAAATCACTAAGTCCAATCTGAATCACTCAGTCCAATCCACACTTAAGGGAAGAGGATTCACAAAAGGGTGAACACCAGGGGACAGAATAGGTAGTGGCCATTTTGAAGACTGGCTACCGCAATCTACCAAAGTCATCTTAAATGGCTAGGAAATCAGACTACACAAAACTGTACTCTTTTCTGCAGAGAAAATTAGGACTTCTGAGTTTCTGCTTTGGACAACTGTATAAATAGTAATGTCATTTATTTAGCAACAGGACACTCATGGGAGCCTGGGTTTGAAGAAGGAGATCATGAGTTCAGGGATAGATGAGTTACTTTCATTAGGGTTAGAGTATCTCTGAGAATTCCAGTAGGAGATCTTAGGTTAGAAATGTGTTACGTGACTGAAATGTGTTACGTGACTGAAATGTGTTATGTGACTGAAATGTGTTACGTGACTGAAATGTGTTATGTGACTGAAGCTGAGAGTAAACCATTGGACCAGAGATACTCACTTGAAAATATTAATAATGTAGATGGGAATTAAAAATATAAGCATGCATAAAATAATAAGGTAGAGAATACAGATAAGAAGAGGAATGGACTGATGACAAAACTTCAGAGAACTTAAGATCAAAAAGCAGGTAAAGGACAGTGACCTATCAAAGAAAGTTGAGAATTAGTTGGAGAAGTAAATGAAAATAAGGGGTATTTGGTATTACAGAAGACTAGGGTAGAGTTTGACTCAAGAAAGTTGCTGAAGGTCAAATACCAGGAGTCTGTCTAGAACAATGCTTGGCTGACAGAGAACTCACTGACGAATGTCACAAGAGTCATATGGCTGAAGGAGTGGGAAACGGATACAGATTGGAGAAAGTTGAAGAGTCAGTGGCAGGTTAGTGAATCAGTGAGTTTAGGCAACTTTTTCAAAGCTTTATAAAGAATTTTTTTTAATGCTATCAGTAGAAAAGGGAAGTAGAGCCCTAAGAGGGTGGTTTTCTTCAATATGAAAATGAATAAGCGTATGTTTAGATGGTGATGGATGCAATGAGAAGTTAAAGGAACAAGGAAGAAAAGAAAAAAACAATAAATCATGTGAAGCTTAGGGAAAAGTGTGGGAGTATAGGAGTTTTAACACATATGAAGGGTTGTCCTCAGAGCTAAAGAGAGTAAGAGAGAAAAAAAAAATACCCAAAAGATTTGAGAGACAAGGATGCAAGCAGGTTTATAGATTTGAAGACAGAAAAGCAAAGGCATTTCCAGCTCATGGTTTACTCTCTCTATCAAGTAGGAGAGGAAGTCATTCATGTACCGATGCTATTAGTATTATGCACACCGACAATTAAGTCTGTGAACGTGCCTCCATGCGCTTATGTTGGCAGCATTGTACAAACAGCTTGGTAAAGTTTCATAACCTTGGTATATGAGTGTCTCACAGTTGTGTTCATGTCAGTGTGTGGTGGTGTCTTGCTGAGTGACATTCATGATTGTGGTTACACATTTTTGTGTTCTGTTACGAGAATGTCAGAGCTTGAATTAGAGCAATGAACAAACATTAAATTTCCTGTTAAACTTGGCAAGAGTGGAAGTGAAATCAAAGACATGTTAGTCCAAGTTTATGGGAATAATGTCATGAAGAAAAAGGCAGTGCACAAATGGATAAAATGTTTTATCTGAGGGGAGGAGAAAGCATCGCTGATGAAGAGCAGTCAGGATAGCTACTAACAAGCAGAACTGATGAAAACATTGCAAATATTTGTTGAATTGTGCATCAAAATTGTCGACTGACTGTGAGAAGTACAGCAGACCAAATACACATTGGTAAAGGAACAGGAAAATCTTCACTGAAAATCTTGGCATGAGAAAGGTGTATGCAAAAATGGTCCCAGAGGAGCTCTTACATCATGACAATGCACTAGCTCACACAGCACTGTCTGTGAGGGAGTTTTTAGCCAGTCAACAAATAACTGTATTGGAACACCCTCCCTACTCACCTGATCTGGCCACCAGTGACTTTTTTCTTTACCCAAAGATAAAGGAAATATTGCAAGGAAGGCATCTGGATGACATTCAGGACATCAAGAGTAATATGACAACAACTCTTATTGGCCATTCTGGAAAAAAGTTCCAAGATTGCTTTGATGGGTGGACTAGGTGCTGGTGCCGGTTCATAGCTTCCCAAGGGGAGTATTCCGAAGGTGACTGCAGTGATATTCAGCAATGAGGTGTGTAGTACTTTTTCTAGGATGAGTTTACGAACTTAATTGCTGGATTGCTATTAATTAAAGAAATTTTCTCGGCCGGGTGCGGTGGCTCAAGCCTATAATCCCAGCACTTTGGGAGGCTGAGATGAGGGGACTGCCTGAGCCCACAGGTTCGAGAACAGCCTGGGCCACTTGGTGAGACCTCATCTCTACAATAAATCAGAAAGTTAGCTGGGCATGGTAGCACATGCCTGTAGTTCTAGCTACTTGGAAGGCTGAAGAGGAAGGATCGTCTGAGCCCAGCAGGTCAAGCCTGCGGTGGCCATGAACGTGCCATTGCACTCCAGCCTGGGCAATGGAGAAAGACTCCAACTCAAAAAAACACAATTTTTCCTGCAATAACACCACAGAAATAACCACCTATTAGGGAAGGAGCCCATGTATTCTTTCATTAAGTAAATATTTATGAGTTCCTACCTGCCCTCCCCAAATTCACGATCAACTTGAGAGGGCAAGAATGCAAATATTCACAACACAGTATGCCAAGTTTGACACCAGAGGTAATAACAGCATGCTTTGGGAGCAATAAGGAGGGCAAAACTTGGTGAGACTAGGACAATTATACCAGACTTCAGAAAGACGGAACGCCTAAGGAGGGTTTTAAAGGATGAGTAGGAATTCGCTAGAAAGAAAGAAAAGGTCATTACAGGTAACAGAAACAGCGTAGACCAAGGGTCATAGATCAAGAAACATGACACTTAGGCAATTTTAAGTCTTCCAGGGATTCTGGAACTTAAGTTTGAGGGCAAATATCTTACAAATATTGCTTCTGATCTTGAAATTGGAGTTTTAGCCTGGGAAATAGTTCTACAATGAGAGAAATTTATTTTAGGCAGACAAAAATGGACAGATATCTACTACCTTGAAACAAAGCACAGATACAAGGGGAGATTTTTAAAAACCTGAAATTTATTTATTAAAAAATTGTGTATTTATTCTTACATGTTTAAATTTCAGTCAGTTTCAAAATATTCTCAGTTGGATGCAAGACATCTATCAACGCTTTTTCCATTGCTCAAGACAGTTTTTGAACGCATCCATTTTGATGCCTTTTAGTGCTTCTGCCGGTTTTTGTTTCACCTCTTCCACACTGGCACAATGATTCCCTTTGACAACTGTTTCAGCTGGGTCAACAACATAAAAAATGACTCAGGGTTAGATACAGTGAATTGGAAGTATGGGGCACAGGGGTCACGCTCTTTTGGTCAACTACCCATCATGAAATGGGCAAATGCGTTGAAAGAATCTCCAAAAAAAATTCACTGAAGCTGAATCCAGTCTCTCACAACAACACTAGCTGGTCCATGGATGCCGATGGGTTTCTAGAACACTTATCTAGAGGGGGAAGCCTGCACTACAAGGGGCCCACCCTCCAAAAGATAATTCCTGTTTTCTTTGTGTCTTCCCTCATATATGGAGAAACACATGAAAGTCCAGTTTTGACTTAATGAGTTATAATGAGGCAAAAAAAAGTCCCTTTGTAGAAATGTGTTTATCATAGTAGAGTTAGAGGATAATACCCTGGTATCTATGGAAAGCATCAAAGTCAGCTTTGACAAAGCCTGTAGGATGCCCTCAGTACCTTCTCATCTATGGTAATAAAACTCCCCACTTCTTAGAAAAGTACATCACCAGAACACAGAGTAGACTTTTCAGTCTTTACTGCCACTGGTTGTGGTAAAATGACTATGTTTGGGACAACAAGTGTAGGGAAGTGGTGTAGCAAGTTCTAAAATGCGTTTTTTTGTTGTTGTTGTTGTTGCTGTTTTTGATTTTTGAGTCGGAATCCCACTGTCACCCAGACTGGAGTGCAGTGGCAGGATCATGGCTCACCGCAGCCTTGACCTTCTGGACTCAGGCGATCCTTCTGCCTCAGCCTCCCGAGTAACTGGGACTAGAAGTGTGTGCCACCATGCTCAGCTAATTTTTTTAATTTTTTGTACAGATGAGGTCTTGCTATGTTGCCCTGACTGGTCTCAAACTCCTGGACTCAAGCAATCCTCTTGCCTCAGTCTCCCAAAGTGCTGACATTACAGTTGTGAGTCACCATACCTGGCTAAAATGCATTTTTTTTGAGTTGGAGTCTCACTCTGTCGCCCAGGCTGGAGTGCAGTGGCATGCTCACAGCCACCCCAGCGTCAACCAGCTGAGCTCTGGTAGTCCTTCCACCTCAGCCTTCCAAGTAGCCGATAAAATCTCGCCAAGTTGCCCAGGCTGGTCTCAAACCCACAGGCTCAGGCAATCCACTTGCCTCAGCTTCCCAAAGTGCTGGGATTACAGGCTGATAAAATGCATTTTTAAAGGGAAAGTACATCTCCTCTATCTTCCTTTTTGTGTCTTGGAATGTTATGGGATGGCTGGGGCTCTGTCTTGAACTCTAAGGCTCATGATATCTCACCTTAGAGATGGTGGGTCAGACAGCTAGAAGTGGCTTGGGGTCCAGAGGATAGCAGAGCCATGGGGTCGATTCCTAGTTGCCTATATACACAGTTAAGCTATATTTTTCTATTTTTGCATTATTTAAGTCACTACTTTAAAAAAAACTGTAGGCTGGTCGTAGTGGCTCATGCCTGTCATTCCAGCACTTTGGGAGGCTGAGGCAGAACTGTTTGAACCCAGGAGTTCAAGACCAACCTAGGCAACATAGGGAGACCATGTATCTACAAAAATTTTAAAAAATTAGCCAGGTGTGGTGGTGCACACCTATAGTTCCAGCTACTGTAAGGACTGAAGTGTAAGGTTCACCTGAGCCCAGGAGGTTGATGCTGTGGTGAGCTGTGATTGACTGAACTCCAGCCTGAGCAACAGAATGAGACTCTGATTAAAAAACAATAAATAAATTAAATAAAATAACTGTAACTAGCCTTTATACATTAGTTTTAACCTACTACAAGCATTAGGAGACAAACTCCACTTCTTTGATCAAATTTTAGATTCATTACATAAGTTTATGTTCATATTTTTACTCAAAAGGATATCGTTTTTAGCTGGTAGATTTTTTCCTTTCTAAAGGACAATATGATAGTTATTTTATAAAAACAAGTCAATAGAAAGAGAGCCGCTTAGGTTCCACGTGAAACATTAAATATGTGTTTCCTGCCATGAACTTCTCACTCTGAAAGTGTAGTCACTTGCCTGGCTACTTGCTCTGACCCTTCCCGTCTCTGAGTTAAGTACTTCCCATGGATTAACACATTCAATCCTCCCAACAGCCTAGATGAAGTAGGTGCGATTTTCAACCCCATTTTCCAGCTCACAGAGGTTAAGTAATTGACTGATGCCTCACAGCTGGAACATCCTGGATGAGGCTTTTGGCTCAGGCAGTCTGACTTCACAGCTTCACGATGAAACACTACTGTCACCAGCCCCAGGGATGGAAAATATTTCTTGAAATTGTGTGACTGGGGCTTGTCCACGGCAGAGGAAATTTAAGGTGAAACCGGCTAGTCAATGACTCTGCATGAGACATTCTTGTTGATCCGTTCTCTAGTTCTTACATTTTCCTCCTTGGACCTGAGATACTTACGGTCTGGATTCCCATTTTGTCTTCGGTGACTGGATTTTCTGCTCCTGAACTCAAAGTAAGGTGTCTGCTTACCATACTTTGCATAGATGGACACCTGGGACTTGAGCATGGTTTAGACCATTTGCTGTCTGTAAAGGTCCCCCTTTTCAGATGTCTTTCAGGTAGGGTACCGTTTTGAGAGCTAGCATCAGATTTTTCTCTCTCTCTTTCTGTCTCTGTCTCTCTTCCCCTCCCTCCCCTGCTCTCTCTCTCTCTCTCTCTCTCTCTCTCTCTCTCTCTCTCTCTCTCTGGAAAAGCCAGTTTCTGGCTTGAAAATTTTGTTTCAATTCCATGCTTAGCCTGCCCTTTAGATCTGTCTGTATATTCATTGCCTCTTGCCCTCATTTCCAAATTCCAAGTTTTGGATACTTAAGACTAAGAACATTGAATCTGGTGGATGGATAGGTTTGATTCAATAGTAAAAGTATGATTAGGCTCAGCATTGTTGGTAATAGTCGAAACATGCATTGTCTAGATCTATTCCCTCTTTTAGTCATCAAACATTTATTAAGCACCAGCCATGTGACAGGAATTGTGCTGTGTACTGAGATAAGACAATGAATGAGTTATTTCATGCCTTTGGAATCTATTTGCAATTGTGAACAATAGTTACAATAGTCAACAGTAGCTGCAACATTCAATAATGATTGCAGTAATAAAAAGTTACAAAACTATGTGTTGAAGCTAGAAAAAGCAAGGAGATGAGTGGAGCTTGGCCAGGGTTGTGAAAGCTACGTGGTACACCAGGTTGACTCAGAAGGAAAGATGCTGAAACCTAGGAGCAGAATTTAAAAGTCACAGCAGCACGGCCCAGCATAGCCTAAAGCTTAGGATACTACACAGGGACCACTCAGAGATGACATGGAAGAGGGGTTTAGGATTACACCAGGAAATGCCTCATAGACCATGCAAAGGAGTTTAGGCTTTGAAGGGATTTAAGTCAGCCAATAAAATGAGGAGATTTGCCAGATTTGCCCAGTGCTTTAGGCTTCTGCATGTCAACCTGCCACCGGGCTAGTGAACACACAGAAGTGATTAATGAGCTCTGTGACCACCCAGAAAACATTCCTGGCAGCTACAAGCCCCAAGATGCATCTAGGAATCAGCTTTTCTGGCAACATTTAGGTCAGAAATAAGTCTATTTTTGAGAGTTCTGTGGCTGCCTTGGTCACAGTTCTTCATCTTCCCCAAATACTATCCTATAGATGGCTGATTCTTTTCCCTATAAGTTATTTTCAAGGAGTGATACAAAGATTAATTGATAAAGAAGGAGGTTTTTATTTACTCTGTTTTGAGGTAATCAAATGCAAAAACAATTTGGCAACACATACCGATTTTTAATATCAAGAAATATGAGAACTTATTATTCCCTTATGAAGTAACAATAGTTTATTAGAAGAGAAAATGACAATACATCTTTGAATATGGCATGCTGACAGCCTCTTTGTCCATTCAGCCCGGTCCTCATTTTCGAATGACGCCAGCAAGAGACGTTTGTAGCCGTTTGTCCTGAAGTTATCCTCCCTGACTCTAAACTTCAGAAGATGGAGAAAGCCAGTCACACTGGGTAAGCCCAACACCTGTTCCCATGAGTATTTCACTGTCATTTTGCATCTTTGGACAGTATTGTAATATGTAATATTTTACAACCAGAGATTTATAAGGACAATGTTGTTCATTAATTTAAGAGTCTTTGGGAGCAAATGGGACGTATCAAGTTTAATTTTTGGAAGATGGAGAAACCATGTGGTCCTGAATGCAACAGATAACTCTATAATAATATTCTGTTCATTTTGGGCTTCCTAACCTGGCCAAAGGGAGCTGCCTTATTTTTTTCACTGTTTTTTTTTTTTTTTTTTACATGAGATCAACATTTTCCTCCAATTTTACAGTGATTGAAATCCCCAATACTTCAACTTAGGCCAAAGAAAAAGAGTACAAGCAAGAAAATAATGTCCCAGAGACAACATACACATTTTTGTTCTATGCAGTAATACCAACAATTGAGCATCCCAACAAGAATTATCTTCCTGGATTTTTCTTTTCTTTTTAATGCAGAGGTGGTTACAAGAAGAAATGAAATGTTGGCTGGCAGAAGCAGCAGGGAAGAAGATTTCATACTGGATAGTAACTAGTTCTGAGACATTTTGGATGTCTTCTCACAAACAAGTAATTGGAAATTAAATATTCCCCTCATAAAGGAGAGGCACCTGCTTGCAGCTTTGTGTTCTATTATTTCTGCTTTTCTTCTTTGATGCTTGGTTTCCATGTGCTTGGAATAATTCATGAGAATTGCCTTAAAATTTCAGGGAAAGGCAATGGGTAAGAGCTTGTAACCTGGACAAAAAAATACTACATAGCTGATTTCTGAGTTTAAAAAGGAACTTGGAAATCTCTTCCCCTGCACTATACACTGTAAACTTAATGCCATTTTTTAAAAAGCAATGATTTTAGAGTCAGGATCCCTGGGCACAAGACCCCATTTCCACTGGTAATAAACTCTGTATCCTTGGACAGATTCACCTCTCTGAAACCCAATCATATGGTCAGTAAAGTGATGGGGGTTGCTTGGGAAGCATTAAGGGTCCAATATTCTATGATTATGCATTAGGTTTTAGGTTAAACACAGATGAACTGCAATTGGAAGGGGGAAGTGGAATTGCACATGAAAGACTGGAGTTGCTCAGTCCTCCTCCCTAAGCTGGAATAAATAAGTGTGAATTTAAAAGTGAAACTCGGGGCTGGGCACACTTGTAGTCTCAGCTCTTTGGGAGGCTGAGGCAGGAGGATCACTTGAGGGCAGGAGTTTGAGACCAGCCTGGGCAACATACTGAGACCCCGTCCCTACCACCCCCCTAAAAAAAAAAATAGCCAGAAATGGTGGTGCATCCTAGCTACTAGGGAGGCTGAGGTGGGAGGATCTCTGGAATCCAGAAGTTCAAGGTTATAGTAAGCCGTGACTGCCCCACACATTCCAGCCTTGGTGCAGAGCAAGACTCTGTCTCAAAAAAACAAAAACAAAACAAACAAACTTGCTTGGGAACACAGTGAAGCCAATAGGTAGAACTAGAGAAGAAATGCAGTCAGCATCTTGAGGGCAGTGAAGGTATTGCTTGAAGAGTGAGATTATGACTCAAAAGTGAGGCTCCTTTACTCACCCCTGAGACCAGTTCAGTGGGAGCCCAAATTGCCTGTCTTGGAGAGCCAGGTCGTCTCTGGGCCGGGAAGTAGTAGGTATCTAAAAGGAATGCTTGAGTCATGAAAGAAAAATAGACCCTCTAGGTCCTGGAACACAGGCCTCTAAAGATGTCCAAGGATAGAGGGTTGTTCCAGATGCATTTTATTTCATTTTGTTTTTATTGTATTGAAAATGCTCTCCTGGGACAATTTTTTGTCAAATTAATAACTTATTAAGGCAACCGTATAGTAGCTTGAGGCACCACTAGAGACAATTCAGTGACATATGCTTATCATTGTTGTCATGTTGTGATGTCTAGAATTATTTGTCTTTGATAAACATTGGGGAAAATGTGCTTCACCATTATGACTGTAAATATCTCACTAAGGATTGATCATTTGAGGCACAGCTTGAGCTAGAAAATGTAAAAAAAATAGTACAATGAAACTTACAGATCATTGGACTTTCCTTTCACTGCTCACCATCATGGCACACAGACAGCGCTTCTTGGGTAGTGGTGTTCTTTCCAAAAGGAACATTAAGGCAAATGAGCATGTCTCCAATGTCTATTAGCACAGGTTTCGGGAATAGAAAGCTTATTTTGAAAATGTTGCAACTTTATACTAATTTCATTGACAACCATCAGGCACTTAACTCAAACTAGTTTAAACACAGAAAAGGAAATTAGTACCATGATCCCAAGTGACCCTATGGAACTTAAGGGCAAGATTTAGCTAGACCCCAGAAACTGGAGCAAGAGGCATCAACACTAGTTGAATTCTGTTTCTACTTCATTCTGCTGTCACTGCAGATAGTCTTCCAAAATTATTCTGGCCTATGGCCTACATAATAGAAAATATGGCTTCAACATTCCCAAGTTTTTCATAATATGAGGAAGTTTAACCACTTTATGTAAGAGAATCAGATTCTCTTACATAAAGGATCAGCTCCAAAATTTCAAGACAGAGCTTTGCTTGATCCAGCTTAGGGTAGGTGTGTACTCACAGACTCATTCACTGTGTCCAAGGTTGGGGGACACATTACAAGAACATAGCTGTCACTGCTGTCCCCAGTGGATGAAAATGACAATGTAAGTTTTTAGAAAGGTATTAGCATTACTGCATAGATATGTGCTGTCTACTCCAGGCCCCCAGAACACAAGTACAGCATTCTTCTCACACATAGCTCCAAAAATGTCCTGCCTAAAATTCTCCAACTTTCCCAGGTGAAAACCCAAACATGGGTTTTGGGCCTCAAATCATACTCACCCTGCATTCTGATACAGTGACATGAGTAGTAATTCTCTCTGAGCCAGGTTTTCTGGGTTCCACCCAGTACTAGTCATTCACTTTCAATCACTTAATTATATCATTCCTCACAATATGGAATATATTCAATAAACAATGAGAGTGAAAAAATCAATATAATTATAATAATTATTATTTTGGATTAAAAAAAATAAAAAAGCTTCCATGTAAATCAGTGACTGATTTAGAGCATTTCTTTTTTTTTTTTTTGAGTTGGAGTCTCACTCTGCCACCCAGACTGGAGTGCAGTGGCCACCCCCGGCCACCACAGCCTTGACCTGCTGGGCTCCAGCGATCCTTCCACCTCAGCCTTCCAAGTAGCTGGAACTACAGGTGCAAGCTACCACACTTGGCTAATTTTTTTGATTTATTATAGAGATGAGGTCTTGGTAAGTTGCCCAGGTAGGTCTTGAACCCGTGGGCTCAGGCAATTCACTCACCTCAGCCTCCCAAAGCGCGGGATTACAGGCTGAGCCACCAAGCCCAGTTTAGAGCATTTCTTGATTGGTAAACAATAAGATGAATGAATACCTGGGGCCTCTATTGGTTAACTGTCTCTTTTGGAAGTGAAATAACTTCCTCGGTTAATCCATCTGTTGAATGGGAGTGTTTCCTCTGACATGTGTTCTTCAGGAGCTACATTCAAGGTTGGGATCTTGGAGGATTTCTCTGCAAGAGACTAAACCGTCACTGTAGTTCATTTCTTTGTCTTTTTTTTTAATCAATATTTTTTATTATGATATTGTGGGGTACAGTTAAGGGTTAG
>NW_007258397.1:1505-2249 GCF_000164805.1 Carlito syrichta | reverse complement strand
TATGGGAGGTCAATATTTAGAGCTTTTAGGAATCGCCATACTGTTTTCCACAGAGGTTGTTGCACTAGTTTATGCTCCCACCAACAGTGTAGAAGTGTTCCCTTTTCTCACTACACCCTCTCCAGCAACTGTTATTTTTTGAGTTATTGATAATTGCCATTCTGACTGGAGTTAGGGAGTATCTCAGTGTGGTTTTGATTTGCATCTCCCTGATGATTAGTGAGGCTGAACATTTCTTCATGTGTCTGTTGGCTGCTCAGATGTCTCCCTTTGAGAAGTCTGTCATATCTTTTGCCCATTTTATAATGGGGTTGTTTGTTTTTTTCTTTTCAGCACGTTTGAGTTCCTTGTAGATCCAAGATGTTAAGCCTTTGTCAGACCTGGAGTTGGCAAATACTTTTTCCCAGTCAGTAGGCTGTCTCCCTGCTCTCTTGATGGTTTTTTTGGTTTTGCAGAAACTTGTCAGTTTAATGAGGTCCCACTTGTCTATCTTCTCTCTTATGGCCTGGGGGTTCCAGGTTTTGTTCAGGAATTGGATGCCAGTTCCAATTTCCATGAGGGTATGTCCTTCATTTTCTAAGGTTCTTATGGTTTGAGGTTTTTACATTTAGATCTCTGATCCATTTAGGGTTAATTTTTGTGTAAGGGGATAGATAGGGGTCCTGTTTCAATCTTCTGCATGTCGTCAGCCAGTTTTCCCAGCACCAATTACTGAATAGGTTCTCCTCTCCCCAGTGGTAGGTG
>NW_007258397.1:0-1354 GCF_000164805.1 Carlito syrichta | reverse complement strand
TAATGTGATACCACCTGCTTTGGTTTTTTTGCTGAGGATTGTTCTGGCTATTCTTGGTCGTTTGTGTTTCCATATGAATTCCTGTGTTATGTTTTCTAGGTCTGAGAAGAATGTTGCTGGTAATTTGATGGGTATAGCATTAAATCTGTAGATTGCCTTAGGTAAAATGGATATCTTCACGATGTTGATACTTCCAATCCATGAGCATGGGATATTTTTCCACTTGTTTGTGTCATCTTTGATTTCTTTGAACAGTGTTTTGTAGTTTTCATTGTAAAGGTCTTTCACGTTTCTGGTTAGGAAGATGCCAAGCTATTTCATTTTTTTGTGGCTATTGTGAATGGAATTGTGCTTTTTATTTGGGTTTCTGTTTGTTTATTATTGGTATAAAGAAATGCGATTGTCTTTTGCATATTTATTTTATACCCTGAGACTTTGCCAAAGTCCTTTATCAGTGTAAGGAGGTTTTTGACAGATTCTCTTGGGTTTTCAAGGTATACAATAATGTCATCTGCAAACAGAGATAGCTTGACTTCCTCTTTTCCTATTTGGATACCCCTGATTGCCTTCTCTTCTCTGATTGCTGTAGCCAGGACTTCCAATACTATATTGAACAGGAGAGGTGAGAGTAGGCATCCTTGTCTTGTTCCAGTTTTCAGGGGAAATGATTCCAGGTTTTGTCCGTTTAGGAGTATGCTACCTGTGGGTTTCTCGTAGATGGCTTTTACTATTTTGAGGTATGTTCCCTGTATGCCTAGATGTTCGAGGGTTTTTATCAAGAAGGGGTGCTGGATTTTAACAAAAACTTTTTCTGCATCTAATGATATAATCATGTAGTTTTTGTTTTGACATCTGTTGATGTATTTAATTACATTTATGGTTTTACGAATGTTGAATCAGCCTTGCATCCCAGGGATGAAGCCTACTTGGTCATGACGGATGATTTTTGAGATGTGTCATTGAATCCGGTTCATTAGGATCTTGTTGAGAATTTTAGCATCTATGTTCATCAAAGATATTGGCCTGTAGTTCTCTTTCTTTGTTGGATCTTTACCTGGATTGGGTATCAATGTGATGTTAGCTTCGTAAAACGATTTGGGAAGAGTTCCATCATTCTCAATCGCCTGGAATACCTTCAGGATTGGTATAGGCTCCTCCTAAATGTCTTGTAGAATTCTGCTGGAAAGCCATCTGGTCCAGGGCTTTTTTTTTGTAGGTAGTTTTCTTATCATGTATGTAGTCAATTTCCTTGACTGTTATTGGTCTATTTAGGGTCTCAATTTCTTCATGTTTCAACCTAGGCAGGTTGTGTGATGACAGAAATTCCTCCATTTCTGAAAGGTTTTCAAGTTTG
>NW_007258396.1:3441-9683 GCF_000164805.1 Carlito syrichta | reverse complement strand
CATGCTTGTAGTCTGAGCAACAGGGTAAGATCTCATCTCTACAAAATTTAAGAAAATTAGTCAGGCATGGTGGTTCTGCTTGTAGTCTCAGATACTTGGGAGGTTGAGGCCAAAGGATTGTTTGAGCCCAAATGGTTGAGGCTGCAGTGAGCCATGCTTGTGCCACTGCACTAGAGTCTGGGCAAAAGAGTGAAACCCTTACTCAAAAAAAAAGTAAAGAAAGAAAAAGAAATAGCCACCCTGTGAGAAAGTGGGGAGTCTTGGAGGCCAGAAGAGTAATAGGTATGGGTGAAGATGGTGGCATCTCAGGCTGAAAATTGCATCGTGGAGAATTTTGAAGACACCCTGGCTCATGGGATGAGGCTCCAGCCACTTCTTGAAGAAGTAACCCTCTGTGCCCTTCCCTGAATCTGCCCAAGTTCTCCTTCCCCTCCCTACCCAAATGGGGGCTGAGCTAGAGATGGGCAGAGAGACTACAGAGATGTTAGGCATTGCTGAGGCTTCCTGTGACTGGACAGAAAGTGGCAAGAAGCCCAATCCTGAGGACACGATGCCCAAAGATCAAGACTTTGATTCCTAGTCCAATTGGACATCCACAAGGAGGATGCTAGAGAATGCAGGGCACATCCCCATGGATGGCACCATGTTTCACAGCCAGCACCTCTTCAAGGACAAGGTGGTGCTGGCCATGGATTTGGGCACAGGCTTCCCCTGCAAGTCTGCTGCCAAGGCTGGAGCTGTAAGGTCATTGGAATCAAGTGTCCCGGTATTTCTAATTATGTGGTGAAGATCACCAAAGCCAACAAGTTAGATCACATGTTGACCACCATCAAGAGGAAGTGGGGGAGGTGGCACTCCCAGTGGAGAAAGTGGGCACCAACATCAGCGAATAGATGGGTTACTGCCTCCTCCGCGAGTTCATGCTCAACACCATACCGTACACCTGGTACAAGTGACTGGCGCCCTTGACCTCATCTTCTCAGATGGAGCCACACTGTATATATGATGACCATCCAGGCAGTACCAAGAATACAAGATCTACTGGTGGGAGAAAGGTCACAGCTTTCATATGTCTTGTATCAAAGATGTGGCATTAAGGAGCCCCTGGGGGATGTGGTAGACCAAGTAGCCAGTCACCAATACCTGCCTCATAAAGGACATCTACACCATCAAGCTGAAAGGTTTGACCTTCACCTCCCCCTTCTGCCCTCAAGTGAAGCAGAATGACTACTGCAGGTCCTGGTGGAGTCAACACCAAGTTCATCCTGCCATAAGAGGACTGGCTTCTCCACCAGTCCCAAGTCTCCAAACATGCACTGGAAGCCAATGGTATTCTACACAGAGGACTACCCAACAGCGAAGATGGAGAGGATCCCTTTGGCACCACCAGCATGCAGCCAACACCAAGAACGACTGGGACCTGGGCTTCACCATCAACCTGAACTTCAATGACCAGCTGTGCAAGCCATCCTGCTCCACCAACTCCCGGAGACAGCACCTGGCTCTCCTGCCCTGGCCAGCCTGGCCCTGCATGGGCCAAGGGACTGTGCATTCTTAGTGTGGGGAGGCCCCTTTCCTCTCTCTCCCTCCTGCAGGAGGGGATTTTAGGGGCCTGGGCTGGGGGAAGGGCACATCACAACCCTATTTTTGATCATTTTTTTTTTTTGAGTTGGAATCTCACTCTGTCACCCAGACTGGAGTGCAGTGGCCGCTCCCGGCCACCGCAGCCTCGACCTGCTGAGCTCCGGCGATCCTTCCACCCCAGCCTTCCAAGTAGCCGGAATTACAGGCATGTGCTACCACGCCCGGCTGATTTTTTGATTTATTGTAGAGATGAGGTCTCGCTGCCCAGGCTGGTCTCGAACCCGCGGGCTCAGGCAATACACTCACCTCAGCCTCCCAAAGGCGCGGGATTACAGGCTGAGCCACCGAGCCCGGCTTGATCACTTTTTTTAAAATTGAGGTCTTACTCTGTGGCCCAGGCTGGAGAGGAAAGTGGCACACTCACAGCTCACCACAGCCTTGACCTCCTGGACTCAGGCGAGTTTTTCGTCTTAACCCTCCAGAGTAGCTGCGACCACAGGCACTTGCACCCCACACCTGGCTAACTTTTTTTTATTTTGTTGTAGAGAGAAGGTCTAGCTATGTTGCCCAGGCTGCTCTTGAACTCCTGGGCTCAAGCAGTTCTTTCACCTTGGCCTCCCAAGTGCTAGGATTACAGGCGTGAGTCACTGCGCCCAGACCAATAACATGGTTTATTTGGTGGCGTTTACATCAATAAATTCTCAGCTGGGGAAAAAAATGGATTCTGTGAATTTAGCCCCATTTGCGTCATTTTATAGGCCATCATTTAGATATCTTTGTATTATGAACAAGCAGCAATTACAATAATGAGACTAGCTGACCATCTCGTCCCATAAATGGTCGGTTCATATCATGCCAATTCCTGGCTTGAAGAAGGTTTTGTAAGATGGCAGGGAGCCGGGCTCAGTGGCTCAGCCTGTAATCCCGCGCCTTTGGGAGGCTGAGGTGAGTGGACTGCCTGAGCCCGCGGGTTCGACACCCGCCTGGGCAGCGAGACCTCATCTCTACAATAAATCAAAAAATCAACCGGGCGTGGTAGCGCATACCTGTAATTCCGGCTACTTGGAAGGCTGAGGCGCAAGGATCGCCGGAGCCCAGCACGTCGAGGCTGCGGTGGCCAGGAGCGGACACTGCACTCCAGTTTGGGTGACAGAGTGAGACTCCAACTCAAAAAAAAAGATGGCAGGGAAAGAACTAACAAGGGAGTGGAAGGAGAAAGACTGGACATATGTTGAGAGTCAATAAAGCACAGTGAAACGAACAACAGCGAAAACGATATCCTGACTATAAACACAGCTTTCAAGAAATAGCCGAGTGACAATTAAGAAATGCGGATAGCTTATCAGCAATGAGGAAAAATGAAGTATAGAATAGGATGAAGTCAAAGACCAAGAATAATCAACAAAGGCTATGACAGGCCCCTGCACTTGTCAGCATGGATGAGGCTTTTTAATACATCATCCCAAGTAAGTATTAAAACTTGCTATTCTAAATTACAAGAGAGCCTTTCCAGCTAACTTATGCCCAAAGATATCTAAGAGAAGGTCTAAGTCTTTAAATTGGTCCGTTACAAAATTTCTAATCCTTCACGCGGCAGATTTCCATACCATTTTCTACACTTGGGTGTCTCCCCTAAATGGGAACTTATTCAAAATAAACTTTAGAAATGATAGAGTGAACTCAAAGTTTCACAAGTGAAGTATCAGGAAACTAGACTGCTGCAAGAAATCTTTCAGTATTTCTGACTAAAAAAAAAAAAAAACCAACTTCCTCTTCCATGTTCTTCTCTGCACTATCATCCTTAAAAGATGGGAGGTGGCCATTACAGTGGCTCACCCCTGTAATCTCAGCACTTTGGGAGGCCGAGGTGAGAGAATTACCTGAGTTCCAGAGGTTCGAAACCAGCCTGGACAATTTGGTGAGCCCTCATCTCTGCAATAAATCAAAAAATTAGCCAGGCATGGTGATGCCCATCTGTGGTTTCAGCTACTTGGAAGGCTGAAGTAGAAGGATCACCTGAGCCCAGCAGGTCGAGGCTGCAGTGGCAGTGAGTGGGCCACAGAGGGACATTCTGACTCAAAAAAAAAAAAAGATGGGAGGCAACGTGTATCCATGACAGGAATTTTGGCTTAGAACGGCACCTAGAACATAGCATGTACTGAGAAAATGGGCCTGTGCTGTAATATTCAATGCTTTATTATGAAACAGGCTTTATGTCTCCTTACTTTTTATTTTCATCTTCAATGTTGTCCTCACTGTTATAACAACTGCACAGGAGGCTGGTGGGGCTTATAGAGGAGGCAATTTCAGCAGACGCTGGAAGAAGTCCTTTTGCAAAGTATTCCCTGGGCAAGCCTGTATTAACCAATAAGCACCTGATACGTTTCCCCCCCACCCCACCCCACCCCGCCCACAGCAGTCACTAGAGTTGCTTGGACAGCAGCCAGTGTAGGTGTCACCTTAGAAGTTACTGGAGACCCCTACCCCCAAGCAGGAAGCAGTGCAGAAAGGCACAGAAATTCATTTCCAGAAGACAGCTTAAGTGCCCAGCTTGATGGTGCTTCCGCCCCTATGTCTTAAGCAGTTAGCCACTTAGTTCAGACAATTGCCAAGTAATAAAAGAAAATTACCTCATAACTCTCTAGTTTTTGTTTTGTTTGTTTGGGGTTTTTTGTTTGTTTTGAGTCCAGATCTTGCTCTGTTGACCAGACTGGAGTGCTCACCACAACATCAAACTCCTAGGCTTGGGTGATCCTCCTGCTTCAGCCTTCCAAGTAGCTGGGACTATAGGCATGAACCACCGTGCTCAGCTAATTTTTCAATTTTTTTTTATAGAGGCGAGGTCTCCCTATTTTGCCTAGGCTGATCACAAACTCCGGGTCTCACCCAATTCTCTTGCCTCAGCCTCCCAAAGTGCCAGAATTACAGGCATGGGCCACCCTGATACCCAGTGATTCCCTGTTTTAAAAATGTAAATTATAGCCAGGTGTTTCTCCCTTTCAGCACAGTATTCAATAAATTGCATGAGATATTCAGCACTTTATTATAAAACAGGCTTTATGTTAGATTATTTTGCACAACTGTAGGCTATATTAAGTGTTCTGAGTACATTTAAGGTAGGCTAGGCTAAGCTATGAGGTTTAGTAGGTTAAGTGTACTAAATGCATTTTTGACATGATATTTTCAGTTTATGACTGGATTTATCTGGACATAATCAGACCACAGTCGAGGAACATCTGTAATTGAGTACCTACTACAGTTCCAAAGGTGGACAAGTGGGAAAAGCCAGAGGACGGACCTACTATTCCCAATGGTGACACTTAACCATGATCTTGGACAATCTCATGATCTTGGACAAGTCCACAAACCTCTTTTTCTGTATCTTTCCCAGCCTATCCTGCAGAGACTACAAGAGGTTCAAAGGAAATTGAGTTTAGGAAGGCTTCAGAGTCCTGAAAAAGTAAAAGGTATTAGCACCATTGTTGCTAGGAAGAGCCAGGAAAGGTCCCAGACCACCTCTGCTGTCAATGTGTCATTGATCAATGTTCTGACTGACGACTGTTGTGACGCTCCACTGTTAACACTAATTCAGATATCATTGAAATCATCAGTACAAGTGAGCTATAACAAGGTTCCATGTCATGGGCACGTACACACGGCATTATTGATAAAATCAGTATGGTTTGTATATGGATAATATGGTTGAATTTTGTTGTTATCCCTCCACATATTCATGTGAACCAACTGGACTCTCAGATGTTTTGGTGATTTATTTCTGAATACAAATACTACAGATGGAACTAAGAGGGACAAAACTCAAGTTTCCTGGCTTCTGTTTTCTCTTCCTTTACATCACTGCCCTCTACCCTTCACTCAGGAAGAGGGTCACCCTCTTTGCATCCAAAGAGGCCCAGTCAGTACTAAAGGCTCTTGCGATCTAACTAAATATCTTCAAGTCTCAACACGTTTACTGACAAGTGAGAATGGAGGGGCTGACTGGATCCCACCCTTTCCCAGAAAAACTTTCTCTAACTTAGAAGGACACGGAGAGCCCCTGTGTTCTAGCAGTGCCTGTTTTCCAGGCACCCCTTTAAGTTTTGGCTATACAGAGAAGACACCCCTATAGCCAGCTGGGGGCAGACAACAACCCAAAAGTCCAACATCTTTATTGGCTAGTTCTTACTCTCTAGGGAGAGTAAGGCTGATGGGTACAACTTTGTGACAGCAAACCCCTCATATATTCATTAAGCAGAAAAAAAATCAGACATGGTAGTCTTAGGTTCGAAATCACCAAGTTGCAAAGAATCAAGGAGCTGCGTTGACATAGATGAAAACTGTTGTAACAAACAACAGTAACAGCACCACTTATGAAATGCCTACTGTGTACTAGGGGCTGTAAGTGTGTTAAATGGCGCGTGAGATGGATGACAGGCTCTCTCAAAGATGAGGAAGTCCGAAAAGAGAATTTCAATAATCACCCCCTTCATACACAGCTACAGATTTTTCATAAGGTCTGGATTCGGAGATGGTCAAGATGCTGGGTGAAAATAGGGTACTTAACACACATCCACACGGATATACAAAGAAACGAACACACAACCACACGTCCACACGACAAGCGGGTTACTGGAATGTTACAGATGCACAGCATGAAGATG
>NW_007258396.1:0-2780 GCF_000164805.1 Carlito syrichta | reverse complement strand
GCCGGGCCCGGTGCCGCGCCACCCCGCGGCCGCACGCCGCGACGACGGCCTCCGCCCGGAGCCGACCCCGCGCCCGGCCGGCGCCGGCCACTCACCCGCTCGCGGTGAACGTTTCGAGGCGGCGGAGCTCCACGGTGGCTTGAGATCGAGGGTGGGGGGCGCGACGGGACGGCCCGGCGGGGCCCGCGCGAGAAGAGGGCTCCGGGCCGGAAAGGGGCGCGCGCGGCGCCAGGCTGCAGGCGTCCCGCCGGCGCGGGCTGGAGGCTGCGGCGCGTCGGCCCGGAGGCCCCACGGCCGGGGAGCGAGCGGTGGCGGCGCTGCCCGGCGCGGCGGGAGAGGAGCTGGCTGCCTCGGGGCTCGGCCGAGAGGTCCCAGCCACTTCCTGGTGGTGCTCGGATTTGCATACTGTGCCCAGAAGCGGGGAAGTGACCGTTGCTCCCTGCCCCAGGTTGGGTGCTCGGTGTGGCCGCCGCGCAGGGCGGAGAGATCTGGTGACTTGACGTGCAGCCCGGGAGAGCGAAGCAGCCTCGGTCCGACCTTCTCCTGCAGGGAGGGACGGGACGATCGCCAGAGCATCCCGAGGAGCCTAGGCTCGTAGGCAGAGATGCCACCCCTGGCGTCCGCCTTCCGCCTGGTTCCCTGAGGTGTGGGAAGTGGCGTGCCCCTGAGAGCAGAGGGGGTGCGCTCTGACCCCTTCCGACATCTGGGGCTGTCTAGAGAGGATGAGATGTGCCGTGTTGATGCTCAGGGTCTCCTTGAGCTCTTCTTTTGAGTTGTCTCACTCTCTCATCCTGGCTGGAGGGCACGCCCAGGCCGGGGAGCAGTGGCACGCTCCCGGCCTCCGCAGCCTTGACCTGCTGGGCTCAGGCGATCCTTCCAACTCAGCCTTCCAAGTAGCTGGAACTTCCTTGAGTTTTTTTCCTTTTTTTTTTTTTTGAGTTGGAGTCTCACTGTGTCACCCAGACTGGAGTGCAGTGGCCGCTCCCGGCCACGGCAGCCTCGACCTGCTGGGCTCCGGCGATCCTTCCGTCTCAGCTTTCCAAGTAGCTGGAACTATAGGCGCGTGCTACCACGCCGGCTAATTTTTGAATTATTGTAGAGATGAGGTCTCGTCAAATTGCCCAGGCGGGTCTCGAACCCTTGAGTTCTTAATAACCAATACAGAGTAAGTTCCTTAAGGGTGGTCGCACAGGGCGCTGCTCAGGGAGTGGGTGGGGGAGGAGGAGTGTGTCTGTGGCGTTAAATGGCCCTGCGAGTGCTCGGTTTCTCGAAGCCTGAGTTTCCTCCATCTTCCAGAAAATAAGGATAAGGCTGTCTACCTCGCAGGAAAGGCCTTTCTGTAGAGGGCTCACACAGCCTGGCGTGAAAAACGGTGACTATTATTTCATTCGCTGCAGCCGTGTCGCACAGTGCTGGCACAAAGCAGGGGCCTAAACAGTGTCTGCAGACAGAATGCATGTTCAAGCTCATGTCCCAACTCAATAAACGCCACTTACAAACCCAAGGTGCAAGATTAGTCTCAGTGATCAGGAATTCCTGCTTCTTCTAAGCCAGATTCTGTTCAACATCCCAGCGTTGCACTGCCTGTAGAACTTACAAAGAAACAAATTGGACACTGTAGGAGACTTGGTCTATGCTTTAATAATAGCAAATGTTTACAAAGGCTCTGATGGGCACCAGACACTGCTCTAAGCACTTGATTTCCTCTGTTGACAGTGTTCTGAGGAGACCTGCCTCAGCATCAGTGCAATAGGTCAAAGCAACCTCCTTGGACAGCTGTCATTTGTTACTAGCAAAAGGGTACTAATGTATGCAAACTAAAATTACTTCAAAGAAAAGCAGTGGGGTAGCTGGGCATGGTGGCTCACACCTATAATCCCAGCATTTTGGGAGGCCAAGGTGAGAGAATGGCCTGAGCCCAGGAGTTTGAGACCGGCTTGGGCAAATTGGTGAGACCTCATCTCTACAATAAATCAAAAAGTTATCCAGGCATGGTGGCGTGTGCCTGTAGTTCCAGCTTCTTGGAAGGCTGAGGTTGGAGGATCACCTGAGCCCAGCAGGTCAAGACTGAGGTGGCCGTGAGTGTGCTACTGCACTCCAGCCTGGGAAATGGACCGAGACTCCAACTCAAAAAAAAAAAAAAGAAAAAAACCTGGTGGTTTATACTTGTGATGTTCACTGGTGTGTAGTCCAGTTAGTTTGCTGCTGAAATGGAGGGGTGGGTTCCCATGGGAAGTGTGTGAATTTTCCCAGACTCCTGTGGTGTCATTCACCACCTGAGATCCCATTTCCTAGATCTTTCTTCAGAATGACCTCTCAGATACATTGGCCCTAAATTAAAGTACCTACTATTACCAATGAGTCCTTGAGATCCTGGCTAAATTTTCTGGCAAGTAAGAATAGAGTACAAAATGTTTGCTGGTATTTAGTCTACCTGGAATGTCCTGTCAGTGTTTTTGGGAAAATGTCTTTTGGGCTAAGGAACAAAGCATGATCAGGCAGACCTAAGCTTGCAAACAGCTCCATCACTTCCAACTCCTGATGCACAGGCATCCTAGCTAAGTTAATCTCTTCATTATTTGGAAAAAAAAACAAAACAGAAACACTATGCTTGTTTCCACTTTTCAGGCTGTATTCATATCTCCTTAAATATGTCCTCTACCCACTCTATCATCCTCCAAGTCCTATGTAAGTTCCATTTCTTGGGAAAGTTGTTCTTAAAGACCCCACTGGTAGCTTTTTCTAGTCATCTATTGCACTTACAGTGTGCAACATTTACT
>NW_007258395.1:0-8556 GCF_000164805.1 Carlito syrichta | reverse complement strand
GAGGCACCCCCCAATCTGTGTCAAGGCCCTAGAGGAGCCTGAGGTGTGGGGCAGGTGTTCTGAAGTGTGCACGTGGGGTGGCATGAATAGGATGTAAACTTGACTCCTAGCAGAGAAATCAAGCCTGCCTTCAGAGCTGGTAATTAGTAATGACTATTGTGGGCATCATTGTCACTAATTATAGGTGTCTTTGTGTCTGTCCTCAGGCTTGGAAAATGGGAATCTCCCTGATTCTGTGGGACTTCAGGCCCCCAGAGGGAAGCAGAAGGTGGAGATCTGTGGGCAGGCCTGGGCAGTGGTGGTCACTCCTCCACACTACCCCTGGGGGTCTCAAGAGAGAGTAGAGGACCCTCCAGTGGCCTCTGGGCTGTCTATGTCTGGGGAAGTGGTAGGGCTGGGTCAGGAAGTGGTCTCAGCAGGAGTGGAGAGAGGCAGCAGAAGCAGGGCAGGACTCCTTTCCCATGCTGGAGGTTGAGGACAAACTGGCCCAGGGTGACCCGGGAGCCAGGGCAGGCCTGGGGGTCCCAGTGGCTTAGCCTGGCTTAGTGGGACTCCTCTTTCTGGCTGCTGTCCCCGCTCCTGTGTACTCTTCAACTTTTCACTCAAGTCTGGAAGTCTTGGTTTTCTCTCTTTCTGGCAGAGCTGAGGTAATTGTATCCAAGTTTTCCAGAGGGAATCCTGTAAAGCCATATCTAGCGAATAAAAATAATCCAAACAATAGGGATCACATGGGTTGAAGAGGTCGCCTCATGGCGATTGTGCAGTTTTGAGCATAAGCAAAAATTAAGTTGAAATCATTTTTGGCATCTGAAGTGGTGTTTGGTTTTACTTTTGTAAGTTGCCAAAGTTTTCATTCATTTGCACCCTTTCCTTCTTGTGTTAAGTAATGGAGGATTAAAGAAAACAGTGTCCAGTGGCTTAACATAAATTGTGTCCTCTTACTCCTCCCTTCCAGTGGGTGTCAGCTGTGGGGGGAAGTGGCTGCACATTTAATTCTCTGCAGGGGCATTGACCTGTCTGCTAGCTCAAATGATCCATTTTCCTAGGTCTGACTGTGAAATCCTGGCTCCAACTTTGGGCTGCTGGGGAGTTGTGTGGGGTCATGTGGGGTCCTGGGGAAGATAGCCCCCTCCTATGTTGCTCCCCACAGGATAACTCACTGCCCTGGTGACCCCAAGAAACCTCACTCCCCAAAGGAGGTGCAGGAATCAATCCCCACCAACCATGCAGGAGCAGAGAGACAGAGAGAGCCTGATGGGTTTTGTTTTAACTTTTCTTGTAGTTTGAAGGAAAGCCTACTTCTCTGAAAGAGGTCCTGCCACCTTTCAGATCTCACACTATGGAAAAAGATCAGTCACATTTTGTCCTGGCTGCCAGAATGAGAGATTTACAAGGTGTCCCTTCAGAAAGAATTCCCAGTAGAGTCCACGCTGAAACGTCTTCTTCTCCAGTACAACCAAAATGATTAGAAAAGCGCAAAGTACATTTTGCAGTGATTAGGCAAAAATAAAATCTAGTCACAGAAAACTTTTATCTGTGACCTTCTCCACCAAGCTAAATAGTCAAAGAAATCTGCTCATTTACAACTTTCTCAGAGTCTGAATTTCCTTTGCTGATCTAGCACACTGACCAGTTTCTACATGGAGGGTGGTCACTTTTTACAGTCATTTTGAATACAGATGTGTGCTATTTGGGAACTCTGCATGTGCAGATAAAATTGTGAATTTCTGTCTGGAGAATTTATGGTAGTAACGAGGTCTAATGATGTTGTTAGAAAGAAAAAAATGTTATTTACCAAAAAAACTTGATGGGATAATTTGACTTGCTGTGTTTTACAACTGATGATAAGAAGAATGTTGATTGCAAATAAATCACTGCCTCTAAATGCCTTCAAACAGTTTGTGTTTGCTCCCTTCAGATCAAAGTTAAACTTGGGAGATTATGTAAACTGGACTGGGCCCAGGAAACAGCTGTTTCCCTCCTGGCAGTGCACAGCTTCCAGTCTAAGCATTAATATTTTACAGGATAAGCCCAACTTTTGTATTTTTTAATATGGTGTTTTGTTATTGTTGTCAATCATGGCCAGGATTAAAATTTTAAATTATCTGTCATTACTAAAGACCTTTAAGTGTGGGTGAAACATTATATAGAGGCAAATTTGGGAGATAAGAGGCTTGAGCTTTCCTTTTCAATCATTAGTGGGTTCAGGCTCCAGGAAAACCAGGGTAGTTTATTTTTAGCTACTCCCCTTGGGGTGAAGGGAGGAGACCTGGGCAATGGGCTGTTTGCATTTGGAAAAAATGACTTTATCTGCCTAGGTGAAAGGTTTTATCCTCTAGCTAGTGTGAGATAAACTTGGAGATATGGGTTGTGGAGCAGTAGGTTTTGGAGTGGCTGGTGGTGGGGAGGTGGGCATCCAGGGGACCATGTGGGACTGCGGCTCCTGCATGCCCTTCCAAAGAGGTGTGCTTGCTGTAACTTTTCTAGAATGACAAACAATCGATTTTTGCTGTGGGTGGAAAGGGAGGCTCCTGCCTCTGACCCTCCTTTCGCCCATGAAGTGGATTGAGGGGCCTTCCCGTACCAAAAAACTGAAGGCTTTGTGCCTACAGCAGCAGCTGCTCCAGACCTCTCTGGCCCCGGGTCTCTCTCTTTCTCTCTCACACCTCCCTCTTCCCTCTGGATGCTGGCCCTGCGGGTTGCTGCAGGGCTTCAAGTATGAGCTCAAGGACAACCCCAGGGTGACCAGGCCACCTTTGTCATGCACAGGACACCTGCCTATAACCCCTATGTCCAGTTCCAGTATGAGGACCCCCGGGTGGTCCAAGAACGCACACACAAGAGCACCAGCATACTCAAGGCCTCACTGAACGAACACTGCAAGAACCCCTACTCCACCAAGGATGAAAAGATCATGCTAGGCATCATTAGCAAGATGACCCTCACGCAGGTCTCCACCTGGTTCCCCAACGCACGCTTGCGCCTCAAGAAGGAGAACAAGTTGACGTGGGATGTGAGCAGCAAGGACCAGGAGGACTGTGCCCTTTTTAGCAGTGACACGAATGGCGACCCAGAGAAGGCCGAGAATGACAATGAGATTGATTTGGAGAGCATCGACATCCACACGATGGCGACCAGAGCAACGAAGACAATGAGGACAAGACCGAGCTGTGCGAACATTGCAGACTCAGGACTCAGCCTCGCAGCTGGCGACAGCTGAGGAGCTCAAGCCCCAAGACTAGCCCCTGGACTCTGCCAAGGAGGGCCTGGAGCCCGGCAGCATGCGCCTGCTGAGCCCCAACTTTGCGGCGGGCGGCCTGCAGGGAGTGTCCCACAGCAAGCCCAAGATCTGGTCTCTGATGGAGACCACCAGGAGTCCCTCAGGCACACCCAAGACCTCACCGCCTCCGCCCACTGGCCCTACAGACCCGCACCAGCCCTCTGTGGGTGCTGCACCAGCAACCCGCCTTCCTGCCCAGCCACGAACTGTACACCTGCCACATTGGCTTGTCCTCCAACTTATATCAATATTTTTTATCATGAACAATAATTTTTCTGGATTTATTGTAAAGACAAGGTCTCACCAAGGTGCCTATGCTGGTCTTGAACCCCTGGGCTCAGGCAATCCTCTCGCCTCGTCCTCCCAAAGTGCTGGAATTACGGGCTTGAGCCACCATGCCCTGTCTAGCCAGTTGTTTTTATGTCAATTGTGCCTGGATTGCAAATAGGCAAATTAATTAAGTAGACACTCTAAAAATATGAGTGGAAAAGTTGTTTCTGTGTAAAGATAAGTTGCATATTTGGAAAGAGTAGCAGGTCAAATGGTAAATGCTTTAATTCTGCTGAGTTAAGTGTGAGTAAAGCAACCGTGAAAGATAAGACTCCCCTTCCCTGTAACTGGAAATCAGAGATGAGATATCATGAATGCTGCTTGGGTGAGAAAAATGACATGGAATGCCAAGTAAGGGATTCGTGCTCAGAGGGAGTGCCTTGGCTTTATATGAGACATTGACTCTGAATGAAAGTACTGTATGTTGAGATTCCAGTGAAATGTTTAAGGCACACTTATGTCATTTTTAGGATTTCCCCTCTTCCAATAATTCATTTTGTTTCATCAGTCCTAAATGCTTTACTTGAGCGCTTTTATTGCATTTTGTTAGGAATAGTGGTGAAACTTATTTGTTTGGCAAATACAGTCCATATTCTTCCAGGATGTTTGGTTGAGGTTCTTTACCAAGTTGGGCTCTCTTCCCGATCTTGACAGCTCATTGGAATCACCTGGCAAGCTCTTAATTCTCTGAAGATTGGGTTCCCATCAGCTCCCCCAGAGACTTTGATTTAACTGGTCTAAGTAGGGCCTGGGCATGGAGACATTTTAGCAGTCCAAATGATTCTAATGGGCTGCCTGGGTTGAGCACCACTGCTCTGTATTATTTGCTACTTGGGCTTTAGGTCTGTGGCCAAGTTTGCAAGAGTCACGTGGAAGTCACATAGAGGAGGCACCAGTGACAGTCCACACAGTGGCAGCGGATGGGCTGGAGACCAGATAATCTGGTAGATCGACATGAACAGGTAAGATGAGAGTGACCAATCCTGGCCAAAAGTGCCATGAACAAGCATGTGATGATGATGGTCTGTGTCAAAGGAGAATTTCCCAGAGGTCAGGCACCTCATTGTCCCATGAAGGAATAATGGGATGTTCTTATATATCGTCGATTCTCATTATTTGCGATTGTTATGTTCTATAAAGTTATGGACATGGAATTCGTGAATACTGAACCATTCCTCACAGGGGAAAATACAGGGTGTGGTTCCTGTGAGGCTCTGGCCACAGCACTTTCATCCATCGATTAATGGTTTATGTGTGTTTCTGTTTAACGAACACCTTCTTTAATATATGGTTAATCCATTAGCATTGAGTTCACAGACAACCACACTATATATAACTCCTGCCTGAAGGAGGCTTGTCCAACATATGCATTTTCTCTGTAAGGCACATCACAGTCCCTCGTGCTTACAATATTAGACAACATTTCAGCAACACCATGCTTGGAGGCCATTTTAAACAGCAAAATCACCAACACAAGACACAAAAATGTGGAAAACAGCACTAAACAGGCTGCAAATAGGATATTTGCTCACAGTATGACAACTGTAGCAGGAAGACAGAGTATTGTCTTGTTTCATCTCAGCTGAGTGGGTGTGCGTTAGGCTCAAAATTTTCACTGCTCTGATGTGCATTTCTACGAGTGACTGGAAAAGTACCTTGAGTATGGACTTCGGGGTTGCAAATAAGTTTTAGGAGGTAGGTGAATTCATAAATAGGGTATCTACAAAAATGAGGATACACTGTACATAGCTAATGTATTTCCACTACTTTCTCTTTCTGCCTGGTCAGTCATATTCCTTTCTTTCTTCAAAGCCCTGCCTATCCTGTCAAGAGAGATTTTGTTGATCTGTAACCTGCCTCTGATCATTGCCTTCTGTGCTCAATTTAGAGAATACTCTTGAGATCAATCAATCAATCAATTAACAACCAATACTAATGTAGTATTTGAAAGCAGTCAACAGGACTTTTGGGAGATATAGTGGGGAATAGATAAAGATAAAAAGCAATGCCTTCCCAAAAGCAGTTTACCAGTAGTTGTGGAGAAAAGGCTAACACATGAAACAGTTAAACAATGCTAAAAGTTACCTATGACTATTTATTTATATTTTTTTTAAAGATGTGGGATATAATTCAGGGTTAGGTATACAAACATTGATTATGCAGGTACCCTTGTTGATGAGGTATGCCCCTCCCTCCCTTAGCAGTTTCCCTCAAATGCCAACCTCACTGTCCCTCCACTGGCAGTTTCCCACTACTGCCAATCCCTTTCTTATAGTATTATGATAATTGTTCAAGGCCCACTTATGAATGAGAACATATGGTACTCTGGTCTTTGTTTTGGTGATAGATCACTGAGTATGATCAACTCTAAACCTATCCAAGTTGCTGTGAAGTCCATATGTTTGTTCTTCTTTATGGCTGCATAATATTCCATTGCATATATATACCACATTTTTTAAAATCCAGATCTCTGACTGTTTTAAGTAAATGTTGCACACTGTAAGTGCAATAGATGACTAGAAAAACTACCAGTGGGGTCTTTAAGAACAACTTTCCCAAGAAATGGAACTTACATAGGACTTGGAGGATGATAGAGTGGGTAGAGGACATATTTAAGGAGATATGAATACAGCCTGAAAAGTGGAAACAAGCATAGTGTTTCTGTTTTGTTTTTTTTCCAAATAATGAAGAGATTAACTTAGCTAGGATGCCTGTGAGTCAGGAGTTGGAAGTGATGGAGCTGTTTGCAAGCTTAGGTCTGCCTGATCATGCTTTGTTCCTTAGCCCAAAAGACATTTTCCCAAAAACACTGACAGGACATTCCAGGTAGACTAAATACCAGCAAACATTTTGTACTCTATTCTTACTTGCCAGAAAATTTAGCCAGGATCTCAAGGACTCATTGGTAACAGTAGGTACTTTAATTTAGGGCCAATGTATCTGAGAGGTCATTCTGAAGAAAGATCTAGGAAATGGGATTTCAGGTGGTGAATGACACCACAGGAGTCTGGGAAAATTCACACACTTCCCATGGGAACCCACCCCTCCTTTTCAGCAGCAAACTAACTGGACTACACACCAGTGAACATCACAAGTATAAACCCCCCTGTTTTTTTCTTTTTTTTTTTTTGAGTTGGAGTCTCGGTCCATTTCCCAGGCTGGAGTGCAGTAGCACACTCACGGCCACCTCAGTCTTGACCTGCTGGGCTCAGGTGATCCTCCAACCTCAGCCTTCCAAGAAGCTGGAACTACAGGCACACGCCACCATGCCTGGATAACTTTTTGATTTATTGTAGAGATGAGGTCTCACCAATTTGCCCAAGCCGGTCTCAAACTCCTGGGCTCAGGCCATTCTGTCACCTCGGCCTCCCAAAACGCTGGGATTATAGGTGTGAGCCACCATGCCCAGCTACCCCACTACTTTTCTTTGAAGTAATTTTAGTTTGCATACATTAGTACCCTTTTGCTAGTAACAAATGACAGTTGTCCAAGGAGGCTGCTTTGACCTATTGCACTGATGCTGAGGCAGGTCTCCTCAGAACACTGTCAACTGAGGAAATCAAGTGCTTAGAGCAGTGTCTGGTGCCCATCAGAGCCTTTGTAAACATTTGCTATTATTAAAGCATAGACCAAGTCTCCTGCAGTGTCCAATTTGTTTCTTTGTAAGTTCTACAGGCAGTGCAACGCTGGGATGTTGAACAGAATCTGGCTTAGAAGAAGCAGGAATTCCTCATCACTGAGACTAATCTTGCACCTTGGGTTTGTAAGTGGCGTTTATTGAGTTGGGACATGAGCTTGAACATGCAATCATTCATTCTGTCTGCAGACACTGTTTAGGCCCCTGCTTTGTGCCAGCACTGTGCGACACGGCTGCAGCGAATGAAATAATAGTCACCGTTTTTCACGCCAGGCTGTGTGAGCCCTCTACAGAAAGGCCTTTCCTGCGAGGTAGACAGCCTTATCCTTATTTTCTGGAAGATGGAGGAAACTCAGGCTTCGAGAAACCGAGCACTCGCAGGGCCATTTAACGCCACAGACACACTCCTCCTCCCCCACCCACTCCCTGAGCAGCGCCCTGTGCGACCACCCTTAAGGAACTTACTCTGTATTGGTTATTAAGAACTCAAGGGTTCGAGACCCGCCTGGGCAATTTGGCGAGACCTCATCTCTACAATAATTCAAAAATTAGCCGGCGTGGTAGCGCGCGCCTGTAGTTCCAGCTACTTGGAAAGCTGAGACGGAAGGATCGCCGGAGCCCAGCAGGTCGAGGCTGCCGTGGCCGGGAGCGGCCACTGCACTCCAGTCTGGGTGACACAGTGAGACTCCAACTCAAAAAAAAAAAAAAAAGGAAAAAAACTCAAGGAAGTTCCAGCTACTTGGAAGGCTGAGTTGGAAGGATCGCCTGAGCCCAGCAGGTCAAGGCTGCGGTGGCCGGGAGCGTGCCACTGCCCCCCGGCCTGGGCGTGCCCTCCAGCCAGGATGAGAGAGTGAGACAACTCAAAAGAAGAGCTCAAGGAGACCCTGAGCATCAACACGGCACATCTCATCCTCTCTAGACAGCCCCAGATGTCGGAAGGGGTCAGAGCGCACCCCCTCTGCTCTCAGGGGCACGCCACTTCCCACACCTCAGGGAACCAGGCGGAAGGCGGACGCCAGGGGTGGCATCTCTGCCTACGAGCCTAGGCTCCTCGGGATGCTCTGGCGATCGTCCCGTCCCTCCCTGCAGGAGAAGGTCGGACCCGAGGCTGCTTCGCTCTCCCGGGCTGCACGTCAAGTCACCAGATCTCTCCGCCCTGCGCGGCGGCCACACCGAGCACCCAACCTGGGGCAGGGAGCAACGGTCACTTCCCCGCTTCTGAGCACAGTATGCAAATCCGAGCACCACCAGGAAGTGGCTGGGACCTCTCGGCCGAGCCCCGAGGCAGCCAGCTCCTCCTCCCGCCGCG
>NW_007258394.1:487249-499954 GCF_000164805.1 Carlito syrichta | reverse complement strand
ACCATGCTGTCCATCAAAAGAGGACTGGATTAAAAAAATGTGGTACATATACACAATGGAATACTATGCAGCCATAAAAAAGAACAAAATCATGAATTTCGCTGCAACCTGGATGGAACTAGAGTCTATAATACTGAGTGACCTCTCACATAAACAAAAATCCGAATATCACATGTTCTCACTCATATAATGGACCTTGAACATCCAATGCAATACTATGAGAAAATGACGGATGGTACTGGGAAACTATGGGGGGGGAGGGGGATGGGATTAACAGTAGCAAATATCTGTCGGGGGATGGGAAAACACTTTTTATTTACAGGGTGCCTGAATGAAACGTCATTGTACACCTAACCCTTAACTGTACCCCACAAAACCATAATAAAAAATACTGATTAATGAAAAAAAAAAAAAAAGAAAATCCTTGTCAGTGGGATCATCAGGAACGAAGACTTTTACTCTACTTGAACTGAGCAGGTTAGTCTATGTGTCACGGCCTCTTGTTCCCTAGCACAGTGATAGTCACTTGTTTGTTGATACTACGTTGAGCAAGTACATAGTCCACATTGAACTGCCTTTTAGCCATTAGTTCTCTGCCACCTTGGCAGGAGTGGCTCTGTCCTTATTCTTCATTATGAGTCTGTGTGACTTTTGACTCTAGAATGTCTCTCATTTTGAGTAGTAGTTACTGCTCTGCCCTCTTAGCTGTCTGGACACATCCTCACTTTTCATAAATGTACAATATTCAGTCTAGATGCTTTTTCTTTGTTGAGGATGAAGGCAGTGGAGGAGGAAGGACAGTTGATAAAAGGAGTAAGGATAACCCAACACAATCATTGAAAGTTTGCCCTTATCCTTCAGAGCTGGAGTCTTCAAGAAGCACACATGCCAGTGCTGCTTTTGAGTGATTTTAAAAGACTGAGGTGTCATTTGCCTGTTTTGTAGCCTGTGCTGTGGTTGACTTTTCTACAGCACCTACAACTGGTGGGGAACTTGAAACATTGCAGTTTTTTCGTTCGTTCGTTCCTTCCTTTCCTCCCTCCTTCCTTCCTTCCTTCCTTCCCTCCCTCCCTCTCTCTCTTCCCCACTCCCTCCCTCCATTCCTTCCTCCCTCCCTCCCTCCCTTCTTTCCTTCCTTCTTTTTTGCTGGTTTGTTATACAGGATATTAGGAAAGATACATAGGAAGAGATGGGTGTAGGGTAAGGTATGGGGGAAGGAGTGCTGAGCTTCTCTGCCCTCCCTGGGTTGCTCCTTCCGGGAACTTTATAGTGTTCAGCTATCTGGAAACTCTCCAGACCCAGTCCTCTTGGGTTTTTATGGAAGTTTTGTGACCTTAGCCTTCCTTCCTCCAGGGTATAAGATGGGACTCTCTCTGGGGGGGTGCGGGGGTGGTCTGAAGACCCACCATCAAAATAGAGGGGAGGACTAAAGTCCTGCCTTGGGGCAGGTGAAAGTTTGGCAAGAGAAGATCAGAGATTCTGTTTTCAGAGGCCAGTCCCTGAGGCCTAACATAGGCAGCATTGTAACAAAAGACTGTAACAAGGGCTATGGAGGTTATGAGCCAGGAATCATGGATGAAAACCAATGTGTAAATACAGAGGGTGCCCCCAAAAATGTATACACGTTTTAAGAAAGGGAAAAACTGTATTAAAATTGTAATACTCAATAATATGAATACAAGTCACGTTTGACTTCTGCGTTTACAAGAGGTGCTCAAAGTGGTTACCATCTTTCTAGGTACCATGAAGGAATACTGTCAATATTGTCAGGTTCCCAAACCAGGAGGAGTCATCACAGTTTCTAATGAGAAACCTGTTTAGTGACACAACGAGCCAGAGAGGTGAAGGTAAAGAAGAGGAGAGAAATCTGTGCTTTTTGTATCTTGTAGCACGTGCTGTGGACAGATAGACTTTAGTCATTGATTCTTAGTTATTTCACTGCTGTCTCCAGAGACTCAAGCTGCAGCTATTAGGAAAAAAGGGTGCTTTGCTCAGCACTTGTTTCTTAAGGAATAGCTGTCTTTCCTAGAAAGTACGTATGCACAGTCTGTGAGGTGTACAAGGTGTTATGATCTTTAGCTACTTACACCGACTCCCTTAGTTCTTATACCAGCAACCCTGAGGGGAGGTGGCCAGGGCTGGAATGTAGGTATTTCATAGGGGAGAAAGCAAAGGATATGAAGCCTGCTGCCAGGTGGTGGAAAAATGTCTTTGAACTCACCCTCCCCACCCCTCCTGTTTTCCCTCCCCCTTGCTCTCCCTCTCTCTGCCCTTTAAGTTAAAATTTGACTTATTATTGAGGCACTGCCTAACCAGTAGATTCCTAATAACCAAGGAGACCTAGTAGGTTCTAGTCCCACCTCTGCATTGACATGCTGTGTCTGCTGCCTGTTCTAGCTGACCTTGGGCAAGGCATTTATCCTTTGGAGGCTCCATTGCCATGATCTGTCATGGGAAGGTTTTGGGTAAGGTAGTACTGTTTCACAATGGATAAGTTAACTCTCAGGAGTAGGAAAGATAACGTACATTTTAAATGAATAAGGTGTTTAGGCAATTTTTCTGCCAGGAGTTTGCACATAGATTTTCTTGGCTCACTTTAGTAAGGTAAGATTTTGTTGTGTCCTTGATGACAAGACAACACCAAGTTTCTGGGTTTTTCCTCTCTCTTTCAGATGCCAGTATGGACAGAATAGCTTATGATGCTTATCCCCACTTACCACTTTCGAGACATTGAGCGGAAACCAGAATACCTCCAGCCGGAGAAGTGCATCCCACCTCCCTACCCTGGTCCTGTGGGAACCATGTGGTTTATCCGTGACGGCTGTGGCATTGCCTGTGCCATTGTCACTTGGTTTCTGGTCCTCTATGCTGAGTTTGTGGTCCTCTTTGTCATGCTGATTCCATCTCGAGACTACGTATACAGCATCATCAATGGAACTATGTTCAACCTGCTGGCCTTCTTGGCCCTGGCTTCCCACTGCCGGGCCATGCTGACGGACCCCGTGAGTATGTCTGGGCTTGTTTTGACCAGCCCGCACTCTCCTCCTCTGGCCCTGGCATGGCCGTAACCTGCATGCTCTCCCTAGACCTTGGGAATATAAAGATCAGGAGGGCCAGGGCAGGGTGGGGAAGCACCTGCCATCCCCCTTTATACAGAGTTCTATGGAATTCAGACTAGGGAAGAGGGGCCAACCTCTGTATAACAATCAATTGTCTTGCTGAAATGATACTCTGTTTACATTGATGTATTCATTAATTGGACCTGCTGCGGGAGGGGCTTGGCCTGGGGGAAACTTAGTCTCTGGTTAGAAAGCGCAAGCAGATAACCTTGGTGCTAGAGACCAGATTATCTTAGCAGAAAGCATGCTAGAGGGTTGGGGCAGGATGGGGTTTCCCAGTACAGGTAGGGCTAGAGCGAGGTGGATTTGAAATTAAAGCCACATCCAATTCCAGGAACCTGCACGGAAATGGTCTTCACTTTGCTTGGGCGAGGTGCATCTTTTCCTGAAAAGCTGGACAAGCCTGTTTCAGGCCGCAGCAAGTGCCTCTTGGTGAATATCTGTGGGTAAAGCAGTGGTGTTCTGCTCAACGACTTTGCTAAATATACCAAGCTGTGCACGTGGCTATTGAATGTTTGTGCACCCTGGTATTAAACCCTCTGTTCCTGTTCATTCTCTTGTATGGAAGAAGCAAGAGAGTATGTTCTTTGCTAAAGACCTTCTGTGGCTTGTTGCAGTGCGTGGGACGTGTGTGTTTACATGAAGAGATGGAGAGCACTGCTACTAAAAGTGACACTGGCCACACAGATTTCGTTTCTGTGAGCCTCAGGGAAAGCGCAGTGAAGATGATGGGGGCCTGAACCAGTTTCCAGCTTGAGGGCTCCATTTCCTGCTGGTTCAGGTGGTGGATTGCTAATCCATCCCAAGGGAAGGCAGCTTTCCCAGCTCAATTACATGTCCAAGACTGGTTCAGATGATGCCTCTCCTCATGCATGAGCCTCAGGCCTCTTGGCCCATTGTTAGTGCTGCTTGCGGGATCACTGAGTAGCACCACCTGAAGGAAACCAAGTGTTTGGGCATAATCCTCAGTGCCCTAAACACAAGGGTATAAAAAGACTTTTCCCAGCAGCATCAGTGTGGCCATACTGAAAGCAAGTTAAGTATTATTAGAAATGTTTATGATGTCCTTGCTATTGTGGATACAGAAGTAAAAGACATTATTTTGCTCACTTCGTAATTTAGTGTCTACTAAGCCCCAGACACTATTCTTACCCTCAGGGTGCCCTTGGTCTAGAGTAGACAGGTGAGGATAGCCCAGTATGATGAAGGCTGTGGCAGAAAGAACATGAATTGCTGTAGGAGAACAAGGGAGGGAACCTTCACCAATCTAGGTGGAGGTGACTGCTTGGGGGAGGTGATGCCCAAGCTAGCTCTTGTCAGAGCAGGGACATTGATGTTAAGGACAGAAAGACAGGCAGAGGGAGCAGTAAGCACAAAAACATGCGGGAGTGTGGCTACTCTAGTTTGAAGTGGTGGGAACTTAGGAGGAAATGAGTTTGGGTTGGTGATGTGGGTGGGATGCCAAAGGAGGATAGGAGTTGGATAATGAGGGGCAATCTAGAACCCCTGAGGATTTTAAACAAACTGTCATTTTACAAGGATCACCCTGGCAATAGTGTGGAGGACTATAGTGTGGAGGAATAGCACTGGTGGGGGAATAAAGTGAATGACCATGTTTATTGAGTGCCTACTCGGTGAAAGGTTTCTTTCTAAGCGATGGGTACAGTTATGAACAAGTCAGACAAAAATCCCTGCCTTATTGAAGCTCACATTCCAGTAGTGGGGTCAGGCCATACAAACATGATTGAACAAGGTATTTTAGAAAGTGGTAAGTGCTTTAAAGACAGTAAAACAATGTGATGGGGTGATGTGATAGTGACTTTCCTGGGGCAAAGGGGGACCACTTTAGATCAGGGTGATCTGAGAAGGCCTCTCTGAAGTGCTATCTTTTGAACTGACCTGAATGAAACAAAGCTACAAGCCCAACAAATCAAGATCCGAGGGCAGAGGAGAGAGTAAGTACAAAGGCCCAGAGACAGGCACACACTTAGCATGAGCGAGAAACAGGACTAAACCAGGCTACCGAAGCATAATGAGGGTGGGGACAAGAGGGGCTGGAAGAGACAGAGAGAGCCTTAGAGTCTGGATTGTGCAGGGCTTCGTAGGCCTCTTGTGAACTTTGGATTTTATTCTTGGTGCAGTGGGAAGCCATCTGAGAGGCAGCATGTGATCGAATTTGCATTGTGCTTGCAGTGGAGGTGCTGCAAATAGGAGGGGGAGTAGAGGTAATGCAAGGGTCCAGACCAGACATGGTGGCAACAGAGAGAAGCTGTTGGATCTGGAGTTTATTTTAAGCCACTAGTTTTCAAGCCTGGCTGCACCAGAGAATCCCTTGGAAAGCTTTTAAAAAGTTCTGGTGCCTGGGCCCCACCCCCAGAGACTCTCTAATCGGCCTGGGGGCAGGGCCCTGGGTATTGGGATGCTTTAGAGCTCCCACGTTTCCCTCCTGTTCAGCCAGGCCTGAGAACTGCAGTTCAGAGAGCTGGCATTGGAGAGGGAGGCAAGGGTGTGTTCTCCAGAGTCTTGGCTGGAGCAGCTGGGGGATTGCTAGGGACTTTTATGAATGGGAAAGTCCGGGAAGGAATTAATTTTGGAGGAGAAATCAAGGCTTGTATTCTGGCCAAACTGCTACTGTGTTTCATGCTAGTCCGGGAAGGAATTAATTTTGGAGGAGAAATCAAGGCTTGTATTCTGGCCAAACTGCTACTGTGTTTCATGCTAGCAGTGGACAGTAGATCGTTAGTCTGGAGCTGCTGGAGGGTCAGGATCAGAGAGTGGAATGTGGAGGTCATTGGTTTATACAAGGCATGTGAAAATAGGGACCCAGATGGGATGGTGGGAGAGGAGGCTTCCTCCCTGGCATTCCTGCTGCCCTCACATGCATGTGTTCCTTTACACATTGCATTGACACATGCATCCTCTCCAGGGACCTGAGCAGTCTGGCCCTTAGTGGGTGCAGGAGAGCACAGTTCTCACTGGTATGTTGCTCGGTATATTGCTCGGCTTCTGATCACAAGTGGGAGAGAGCCACAGATTGTATCCCAAATAGCAATTAGTTTCTCATACGTGTATTTGGCTGGTAGTCCTAAAGAAAACTTGACCTAAAAACTGAAGAATTTGCCAAATATCTATCATTAGTAAGGCAAGCAACTCCAAGTGTGTCCTTCAGATATGCTCTTTTTCAGGATCTTTCGGCCACCACCTGCCTCTCCCTACCCCCAGCACATGACATCTCTTGTAAAACCCAGTATGTAAAACAGAAGTGGAGCTGCAGAGGCAGAGGCTCCCGGGGCACTGCTGGGACAACCTGGGCTTCCAGGGGCAGGATTGGAAGCCCAGATCTCAGTAGATCAGTTAGGGGTTCCTTATTTATACTGCAGGGGGAGTCTGTTTTCAGAAAGAGGTCACTGCAGTGTTCTAAGGAATTCTCTAATGGGATTATAATGTTTTGTATCTCAAGAATTCATTCGTATGATTCCAAATGGGATTATAATGTTTTGTATCTCAAGAATTCATCCATAATGTTTCAGAACAGTTTATATCCAAAGGTTATAGACAGTGCGTACGTTGTGCATCATTTTGGTTTGTTAGCAGTACTATTTTAAAAACTCTTTTATGGTCTCCCCCCAGCTGTGTGACTCTCAGCTTTGAAATTCTTGTTCCAAATGTGGCATCTGGATAATTGCAAGCACCAAGCCGTCTGGACGATTTAGCAGTCATTTACTGCAGTGCAGCAGTAGACAGGTGCACATAGGACTTGAGCAGAACAGGGAAGAGGGAAATGACTCACAGATGTGTGAGCAGCCCCCTCAGGTGAGACTGCCATTTGAGAAATAGGGTAAAGGGGCAGGCCTATAAACAGAGGGGAGAGGCAAATGAACAGAGGAGCAGGGCAAGCGCCTTGTTGGCTGGCAGTCTGGCCTGGAGGCAGTATGTGCATGGGTGGGAGCCAGTCAGGCTGGTATTTGATCTCCCGGTGCCCTCCTCTTGCCCACTCTGAGGTTGTGCAATATCATCAAAGGAGTTTTCTGTGTTCCTGGAGCACTTCAGGTGTGTAGAGGTCCAAAATGGCTCCACTTGTCCTGTAGAGGCAGTCTCTTGAAGACTACCTGGACTTAGAAACTCTTACTTTGGTACCCCTCTCTGTCCCTCCTCTCTCCCAGTTCTACCATCTTTTCTTTTCCAGATACAAAAACATTTTAATTCCTCACCCTGTGAACTACCTCAGGACCCCTGAGGGGATTCTTTAGATCTGGGATGATGTCTGTCTCCCAGAAGATGCTTAGAGCTCTGACAGACAGAGCTCATCTCTTTTTGTCCTGGTTGCCAGAAAGCTCAAAGCCAAGTGTTGCACAATCACAGCAGTTGCATAAACCCTTGTGGTCAGCATATTTTTGCCCCTCCTTTCCTTGGATCTTATCATTTATTAGCTTTATAAATTATTTCAAATGTGAAACTTGAGAAAAGGCAGAATATACAGAATATACAGTAATGTATCATTTAACAATGGTGATAAGTTCTGAGAAATGTGTCTTTAGGCAGTTTTGTTATTGTGTCAACATCATAGAGTATCCTTACACAGCCCTACATGGTCTAGCCTATGTGGTATAACCTATTGCTCCTAGGCTACAAATCTGTACAGCTTGCTACTATACTGAATACTGTAGGCAATTGTAATGCAGTGGTGTTTGTCAAAACATATCCAAACATAGAAAAGGTACAGTAAAAGTGTGGTATTACAATCTTAAAGGACTACTAACATACTAATGTGTGTACTAATGTACACATGGCCCATCATTGACCAAAACGTCATTATGTGGCACATGACTATAAATCCATTCAATTTAGCCACATTGTGAACCACATTGTGAAAGAAAAGAAAATGCATCTGTTGCCTGCCACTGTCTCCCTCCCTTTGAAGCCCACTCTGTGAACACCTCGCTATAAACACCTCCATGACTATCTCAGACCACTGCAGCCCACTGATTTTAGTTTCATCTGCAAAAAATTATGAGTAACAATGTTGGGGCTCCCTTCAGATGTGCAGTTGGTATTCCCTTCTGGAATCTCTCTCAGCAGCCTTATTTAGCACACCCTGTATACAGTATTTCCTGGAAGGGTAGCATGGCAATATGATGTCAGTCTATTCAAGGAGAAATAGTGCTGGGTCCTCCCACAGCAGCCTGCCAGAGAATGGCCTTGCTCCTCTTGCCCACAGGTATTAGCACGTTCACTGCTCAGGTCAGGGGACTTGCCTGAGGGCTCACTGGAGTAGCATGCTGCATTCTGCCTCAGCCAAGCAACTTCTCACACCTGCCACTGAACAACTTATAAATGCCAACGAGAAAAATCTTTCTGGCTCCAGAGAAAAGAAGTGGTCCATCTGGGGACCACCTACCTACTACCTTTCTGTGGAGAAAACAGGTGGCCCTGTGATGGAGGCCTGGGACTGGTCACCTGCTCCTGGGAGAGCTTTAGAGGGAGAGTTTCTGCTGAGACCAGTGGGTGTGTACAGGCCTTGACTCCATGGCCCTGAAACAGCTGAAACAAGTTTTCACTCTTTGCTTGAAATGGATGGGAATGTTGAGTCCTTGAAATCATGGGTGTTTCTTTAAACCTGCCTCCACTGCTTTCCACTGTGTCCTTTTTACCTTGTTGTATTATCCTAGATACTAATTGAAAAAGTCTTATTATCCTGGGCCTGTTTCAGTCTTAATATTAGTGTGCTGATATGGTTTTTGGCAATAGAATAATACTATGGCATCAAGGCAATTTTTTAAAAAAGTGTTTTACAAGTCACTCGATAAAAACATCTGATAAGTAGATGTTTGTCTTCTGGTAGTGGCATAGGCTCTAGGTTTGGACTGCCTGGCTCTGAATCCTAGTTCTGCACTTAGTAGCTGTGTTATCAGAGAAGCTGCTTAACTTCTCTGCTTCAGTTACTTCAACTGTAAAGTGAGGAATAGCATAGTCTCTCTTCATAGGTTTGTTGTCAGAATTAACTGATAAAATACAATTTTGTCACAAAACATTTGGGATTCTGCCTAGCATACAAGCACTCAATAAATCTTGTATCATTATTATTCAGCTTGGGTGTATTAAATACATTCTTCATGCCAGGCCCTAGAAAATTTATTGGGCTACAAGTTGATAGACATTGTCTCTGTCCTTCAGGAATTTACGGCCATGTAGGAGCAATGGTGTGAAATTAAGTAATATGTGTTAGGATACACCTACAAGCTGTGGTAGCACACAAAGTTCATTCTGCCTTGAGTGTGGCCTGGAGCCAGGAGGCAGTAGGCAGAGGAGATGATCCCTGGTGGATTTTGATTTAGGTCCTCGAGGCAAGGAGGTGCCTGGTAGGCTGGGGTAGTGCTAAAACAGAGCTCCTGAGGGCAAAAAGGAAAACCTGGAGAGCATGATACCTTTGGGAAACTCCAGGTAGGCCACAGGGAGGGACTATCTAGGGAGGGAGACAGCTCTGGATTGGTTGTCTAGGCCTGAGTTATGGTGGCCTCATGAGCCCTGCCTAGGAGCTTGGACTCTGGGCATTGGTCCCTAGGAAGCCAGTGAAGACTTTAGACCAGAGGAATAATGTGGCCAGATTCACATTTTAGGAAGTTTACTCTGGAAATTAGTGGGGGAAAGACAAAGGTGGGAGCTATAGGATACAAGGGAGAGACTAGAGGTGGAAAGAACTAAGAAGTCTGGGGCAGGTGATAATAGGTGAGTGAAGGCATGACGGTGGTGTGGAGAAGGAAAAGGATTCAAGGCACAGCTTGGAGCAGAATTAGCCTGGTGGAGCAGATGGGGTATGAGGCAGAAGGTTAGAAGAATTAGAGTGACTACTGGACTTCTGCCCTGAATGGCAGGGTAGATGGATGTGCCATAGGTCAGGAAAGGGACAGTTTGGGGAGCAAGTAGTGGATTTAGTGTCTACTGTGCATGATACCTTTTGGACAGCCAGGTAGAGATAACTGCAGACTCAAAAGAGATCTGAGCTGAAGTCAGTGACTTGAGCATCATCACTGGGTAGAGATGGAGTAGTAGGGGTGGCAGGAAAGGTTATCCAGGAGAGAGTGCAGGATGAGCAGGGAGGAACACTGAGGAGCACCAGTCACCAGGATAGGCAGGATCGCAAGGGTGAGGAGAGGTGCAACCCCCCAACGGGAGCTGGTCAGGAAGCCCCAAGAAAGTTGACGATTGAGGATCAACCTTTGGATTTGGCCATAGGGAGTTGCTCAGTGACCTGGTGAGAATGGTTATTTGGTGTGGAGGGACCAGGCACCAGAGCAGGGGACTAAAGAGTGAGAGAGAGAAATGAGCAGAGGCTCAAGTGCACGGGGCTTTAAGAAGTGGGGAGGGAAGAGCGCGAGATCTGCTAAGAACATAGGGGAAAGCTCAGAGTTGGTAGTATGGAGTCCCTGAGGGCCAGGACTGACTGGAAGCCTAGTCTTCCAAGACAGTAAGTACCAGTGAGTCCAGGACCAGGGAGCCAGGGAGATGTGGAATATGAGAGAAATTTAACCTCAGCAGCTTCAGTTTTCTCCACAATACACAAATAAGTAGGGGTCGAGGAAGGTACAGGAAATTTGGGCTAGCCACTAAGGGGAATGGCTGATGGAGGCCCACCCCACTCCACCCCCTGATACACACACCATACACATGCACATCATACATTACATCTTTTCCCCACTGAGAACGCAGAGCTCTATGCAGAGAGTGTGGAAGGAGTTCATCTATATTTTCCTTATTAAAATCACGAACAAGTATTACTTTGGAAATGAAGGAGAAAAAAAATCAGTACATTTTGATCTGTCAGCCTGCAGTAGTGTGGAAGCTTGAAAACATACCTGTGAAGTATGTAAGAAAAAAGGGGATGGGGAAGTAGGTATTTCTCAGTAGTGCAAGAGAGATAGCAGTGGCAAAAGTGTCTCAGCAGGCCTTCTGACCCCCTGCCTTCTGTTCAGGATTGTACATGAGCTAATAATAAGGATTTCTGAAATCTGTGGAGATGAGCTCAGAAAAGCATATTTTTTAAAAAAGAAAGAAAACGTTGTCTGAGGCAGAGACTGGAAAGTGTGTGTGTCATAGACTCCTCAGTCTCTGGGGTTGGCCTAGCTGCATTCTGGCTCTGAGAGGTGGACTCAGGTGTCAGGTGGCTAGGCAGGTGGGGCCTTGTCTGGATGGGGATGAGCCTTCCGGAAGAGTTATGCACATGAGACACATTGGAGGGGACACACTTAGAAAGGCTGAGCTGCTAAACGGTATCTCTAATTATGGCCTGGAATAGCAGGCAATAATGAGAATACCAAATGAGAGCTCTCATTGCCCTTTATGGTTAAGAGTTTCCTCTTGCAGCCCTTTATGTGGGGTCTCCTGAGGTTTACAGCAAATTCTGGTTCTGGGACCTTCAGAAAAACTGAACTTGAACAAGCTGGGCATGGTGATGGTGCGCCTATAGTCCCAGGTACTAGGGAGGTTGAGGCAGAAGGAACACTTGAACCCAAGAATTTGAGACCAGCCTGGCCAACATAATGGGGATCTGTCTCAAGTGGGGGTTGGAGGCTAAACAAAAAGCCACCTGGGCCTTCATTTAGGAAAACTCAGCTCCATTGCTTCACTTCCTTGGGGTAAATGATGACCATTTGTACTTTTTGTCTTGTACATATGACAGTAGTAACTTCCAGTTGCAGTTTTGTGGTTTCACCAAAGGTCACACAGTTGCCCAAATTCGATTACTCTTTTACATGAAAGAGAATGAAAAATAAGTCCCTCTTGGCTTTTCTGTGACCCTCTTCTCTGCCTGGGCCAGAGCCCTTCCTAAGCCCCCTGGGAAATCCACTCATTCCATGTAGTCTGGCCTCTACCTTATCTTCATGAAGCCTTCCAGACTCTAGCCCCCTCACTGGAGACCCTTGGATGTCTCAAGGTGAGATAGTAGAGCATTTTGGTTACAAATTCAGGAATATTGGTTCTGTTTCTACATTGTATGGCTCTGTCTTGTGGTTTATTTATTTATTTATTTTTTGCTTGCGTTTTTAATGAGTTGCTTCCTTATTACAAAAGCCACACGTTCATAACAGAAATTTTAAGAAATGTAGTCAAGAAAATAAAAAGTACCTGTGATCCTACTACATGAGATAACCGCTAATACTTTTGCATGTATCTTTGTCTTTTTTCTTTCTTTCTTTTTTTTTAAGGAGACAAGGTCTTGCTATGTTGCTCAGGGTGATCTCAAACACTTGGGCTCAAGCTAACCTCCTATCTCAGTCTCTCAAGTAGCTGGGATTACAGGAAAGTACCACTACCCTTGGCTTTTCTTTTTTTTTCTTAGTTGGAGTCTCACTCTGTCGCCCAGGCTAGAGTGCAGTGGCTCACTCACAGCTACCCCAGAGTTGACCCACAGGGCTCAGGCGATCCTTCCGCCTCGGCCTTCCAAGTAGCTGGAACTACAGACGAGCACAACCATGCCTGGCTAATCTGTTGATTTATTGTAGAGATGAGGTCTGGCCAAGTTGCCCAGTCTGGTCTCAAACCTGTGGGCTCAGGCAATCCTCTCACCTTGGCCTCCCAAAGTGCTGGG
>NW_007258394.1:480236-487067 GCF_000164805.1 Carlito syrichta | reverse complement strand
TCTTTATCGTGTGTGTGTGTGTGTGTGTGTGTGTGTGTGTGTGTGTGTGTGTAAAATCTATCATTGGGCCAATTGTGGTGGCTCATGCCTTTAATCCCAGCGCTTTGAGAGCCCAAGGTGAAAGGATTGCTTGAGCTCAGGAGTTCAAGCCTAGACAACATAGCGAGACCTCATCTCCACAAAAAAAATAATAATAATAAATTAGCTGGGCATGGTGGTGCACACCTGTAGTCCCAGCTACTCAGGAGGCTGAGGTATAAGGATCACCTGAGCCCAGTAGATCGGCTGCAATGAGTCTTGATCATGCCACTGCACTCCAGCCTAGGCTACTGAATGGAACTCCAACTCAAAAAGAAAAAAATCTATCATAGATGTTTTCCATGTCAATAGCTATGTATTTTTATGGCATATTTAATATCCAAAACTGTATTTTAAATGGCATTGTACATAACCATATGATCCTTGCCCACAAAGTTTGTTTGCTTTTAAAATTTCTGTTATAGATCGGGCTCAGTGGCTCAGCCTGTAATCCTAGTACTTTGGGTGGCCCAGGCGAGTGGATTGCCTGAGCCTGTGGGTTCGAGACCCGCCTGGGCAGCTTGGCAAGCCCTCATCTCTACAGTAATTAAAAAATTAGCCAGGCATGGTAGTGCGTGCCTGTAGTTTCGGCTACTTGGAAGGCTGAGGCAGAAGGATCACTGGAGTCCAGCAGGTTGAGGCTGCAGTGGCTGGGAGCGACCACTGCACTCCAGTCTGGGTGACAGAGTGAGCCTCCAACTAAAAAAAAAAAAATTTCTGTTATAGACTCTTCTGATATCTGATTGCGTTTTGCAGATCAAATTTTTTTTCTACTCCTTCTTTGAACTTAAAATTTAATGAAACTTCAGAGAGTTAGAAGGACATAAAGGACCTTCTTGCCACCCCACTCTTACCCCTGAGCCTCCACCTGTGAGATGGGCATGTGTGTGGACACGTGATCCTTTGATTTTCTCATTGCTTCCTGTCTCCTGCTCCTCTTGAGCCTTTGGTTTCTCATTCTCAAGACACATCAGTGGGAATGTCATTTCTCTGAATGACATGCTCCCCATGTTAGGAGTGAATAGGTCTTCACCAAGGCAGGAGGAGAGACTGGAGGGGAAGGACCAGGTCCCCACACAGAGCCATATGAGAAGCGGTCTGTGAGCCCATGCCCCTCTCTTGCTTAGTATCCACCAGGTTGCTCTGGGCCTTCCAGGATCCCCACGCTCAAGTCTCCTGCCTCCCCTCAGCTCCTGGTAGCTGTGCTCCTCACCAACTGCTCAGCCTTGGCGACCTCACTGCGTCTATGTGTTTGTCCACCCCACCCAACTGTTTGAGGCCGCTTCTTTGTACTTCCCACAGTAGTTGGCCCATTGTAGACTCGCAGGAGAGAGTCATTGTTTGCTTTGTCTCTGCAGTTTCTTCAGCTGGAATCTTTGTCCACTGTGGGTCATTTTCTTAGCAAAAGATAAAACCACAGCTTCCTTGTATTCTCAGCACTTAAAGATTTTTGTTTCTTCAGTAGCTCTTCCCTTCCCAGAATTCTTTGTAAGAAATGTTCTGACACCCAGTGCTTGTCTCTTTTGCACAGGGAACCCCTCACTTGGTCCGTTATAGTCCATGAGCCCCACTCTAGGGAAACCAGGGTTGCACTATCTGGCTCACCCTACCTGCCCACCCTAATAACCCACACTCTCACTCACTCTGAGCTCATTCAGGACTTGGGGGCAACCTCAGATTTTTTTGTTCTGATGTTGCACCAACTTCCCCGATTGTGGTACCTTGTGGATGCTCACTAAGGAGTGAAATATCACATAGACCTGACACAGAAGCCATGGACTGGGAGGGCATGGGCTCCAGTAGCTGTGGCTTGACCTAGTCTCAGGCATGGTTTTTGTTTGGGAGCAGGGTCAAGCAGGTGGAATTCCCCAGGGTGGTATCCTTGGCTTCCTGCCATCACTTCCTTTCATCCCTTTGCTGGACGCTGTGAGATCTTTTACCTTGGGCTGTGTGTTTATACTGTGTGCCAGGCCAGGGGGTCTGGTGCTGAACACGGAGGACCAAGTTATGGAGCCTCTGGTCTAGCACAGTAGTTCTCAGCCCTGGCTATATTTTTTTTAAAGCTGCAGTATTTGTGCCAATGCCATATCCAGAAAACAGGTTACCGTATACTGAGCACTTTGTGGCAAGTATCATCTAAGCTCTTTTTGCAAGTTGTCTATGTCGAGTTGAACCCTCTCGCAGTAACTTTGGGAATTAGGTAAAATGAGTCCTGGCTCACTGACTAGGAATCTTAGGCACAGAGAGGCCCACTTGTCAACAGGCACACGGCTCACAGATGGAGAACTCAGATTTATAGCAGGCCAGCAGACTTCCAAGCCAGCATCTTAGCCCTGTGCCGTGCCATTGACCGGTCTCCTACTTCTTGGACCCATATTCCCAGCCACCTTCCTGGACACCTCCTCCTGGGTATCCCTCAGGCACTTGAGTGTCTGGGATTTTAATTTCTCTCTTCTTATCTGAGCCACATCAGGAAGAGGCAACTAATCTCTTCTTGAAGCACTTATGTGCCCTAATGGTTGTAGGCTGTCTGTAAAGAAAAATGCCATCACAACCTTTAGATCTGGCATTCAACACTCTATATGGGCCGGCCCCTGCCCATTGGTCCAACCTCCCTGTGACACTGCTTGCCTTGGACTCAGCACACTGATTTTCTTGCCATCTCCCAAATATGCCATGCTTACCCTTAGCACTTTGCCTTGCCCATGTCCTCCTCTGCCGGAGTGCCCTTTTCTCCCACAGGTCTACCTAGTAAGTCTCTGCACAAGCCTCAAGACAGCTCTTCAACATCACTTCTTAGAATACCTCTGAGCACCCTGTTTAACTGGCTGCTGCCTCCTTAAGCTCCCTCAGCTCGAGTGTCTTCTACAGCATGTAACCCCTCTTCCTAGAATTGTCAGCCCCCAAAGACCATGAGCCTTCTGGAAGTAGAGACCCCCTTTAATACTTAAGTTCACAGCAATGGGCATGGGAGCACAGGCCTCAGCACCAAGTAGGCACTTGGTGAAGATTGTCATGGAGACCTTGTGTAGGCCTGTCTGCCACCTGTTGTCCTTCTATTTGGATGGCTGCACAGCCAGAGCAGATTTGTATGGCTTTTTGACTCTACCGTTGGCCCCAAAGAATGCAAAGTATTCACGAAGTATTACCAAGCATATTAACAGGATGGAAGAGCAAATCAGAGAGCAATTCAGGCCAGGTAGTGAGTCAAATTCCTGAGGACAATAGCTTCCAGTTGCATGTGGATTCACTAAGATCAAAATACAGGTTGCCAATTTTTACAATAATGCTGGTAAAATAAAATAAAATAAAATAAAATAAAAATTAAACTTGATCCCAGTAAATGGGACCCATTAAAATGTAGACCTGCAGATTTGGAACTGGGAAAACTGCACTGTTAGATATAATGCTTACCAATGAAAACTCGAAAGGCAGAAGCTATTACCAGGAAGCTTAGGGTAGAACAAAAAATAATGAGTCAAGTCCTCACCTAATATTTATATAGGAAAGAAGGAATTCAACGAAAACAACTATAGCAAAATGGAAACAAAATAATCAAGAACAATGTAACTGTTTAGAGTAGAAATTAATCAAGGGATTAATGTGGCCTAATGGTGTTTCCTCAGGAAAGTTCTTGGTCAATAAATATTCCTTAGTGTTGGCATAATGCTGAACACAGAGTCCACATGTTGTTGGTAGCAAAATGTCCTGTCCATGTGTGTGTGGTTGCTGCTTTCAAATGACTATCTCCACTCTGAGTGTCAGAGCTGATAGAACCCCCAGCCCACCACTGACTCCTTTCATCTTTCCTACAGGGGGCCGTGCCCAAAGGAAATGCCACTAAAGAATTCATCGAGAGTTTACAGTTGAAGCCTGGGCAGGTGGTGTACAAGTGTCCTAAGTGCTGCAGCATCAAGCCCGACCGAGCCCACCACTGCAGGTACACTCGCTGGGACTCCCCTCCTCTCTTCCGCATTGACCTGCCTCCTTCCACCACCCCTCCCACACTCACCCCTGGAGTAGTGCACACTTCTCCCACAGGTATCAAATCAGCAACATGACTTCTGAATGTCCCCTGCTCTGGGCACAGAGTGACCATTGTGAGTCTTCCTCCTGGCTCTGGTGAGCCCACTAGACTGGAAAGGGTGTTTGGTTTTGTTTCAGGACACCTGTCCCAGGACTTAGCTCTGCCACACCTGACATAGGACCTGGGCAGGACCTTGGGCATTTGCTCCTTTGTTTTGATATATGTAAAATTGAGGGTATTCCTACTTTTCCTACCTCACAGCTTTATGATAAGGGTACCTTGAGACAAAGCTTTAGAACATCATTTTATGAACATCTAGTACTTGAAATGAAGGGGTTTTCCTTGAATCAAGACTTTCTTTTGAAACAAAACTTCCAGAGGTTATGACAGTTTTGTAGAATTCAACCCAAAAAGTCATTTCTGCCTCTTCTCTGTAGTCAGTTTTCCCATTTTGTTTTCAGGTTTCTTTGTTGTTTTGAGTCTTCTTTATAAAAAGACTTCTAGCTAAAATGTATACTTTATCATTATGGTGGAACTTTAATGGGGCACTGGGCCTGGGAAACCTGGGATGCAGAGAAATGCCTCCATTTAGGGTATTTGGTCCCCTTTTCAGGCCAGTATGTTCAGGATGGGGAGGGGTTGTGGAGGAAAGAACTTGCCCCTGGTGTTGGAGGTCTTCCTTCTCCATCCAAGGCTGTGGACACCTTAGGGTGTGGGAGAGATCTGAGTAGCTCCAAGGCCTGGGCTCACTGCCTGCCTTTCGAGGAGATTGGTCAGTCCCAGCATTCAGGATCCATAGTCAGCTCCTCAGTACCTCTGCATCCCAGGACCTCAGCCCACCTTGTCCCACCATCAGTCTCTTGTTTTCATCTTCCTGGTCAACCCTCAGAAATCAGTATTGTTGTGGGAATGACCTTTCTAGATGAGAAAATTAAGGTTCAGAGGGGTTAAGTGACTGCTCTAGGGTTATATAGCCAATGAGTACTAGAGACAGGATTGGGTCCTGGTGGTTCTGACTCCAAGTCCAGATAGGGCTCTTTCCACTAGAACTCCAGTTTGGGGTAACTCGTGTAACTTTATGTAATTGTGTGTTTTTCTGTCTCTGAAAGAGAGAGATCTGAAGACCTCCTCAACTGGTTGCCACCTGCTTGAGAGCAAGGGCTGAGGAGCTTGGACAGGGGCCTGTGAAGATTGCTGACACCTGTGGGTTTTCTCTCTGGGTCAGCTTGCTTCTGAGATCTAATTCAAGACTTACTTCATGTGCCTGAGGTGGTGGTGTTAGTCTAGTCTCTTCCTGCTACTCAGACTCAAGAGCCAACTGTTTTCTAAGCGTCACCCAGATAAAAAGGCCCAGTTTGCTTAAGTGGTTCCTCAGGGTAGCCCAGTGTGGTGGAGCAGGCTCAGACCTTGGAGTTGAAGAGGTTGGTGTTGGAAGTCTGACGCTGTCCCTTGCCACACTGTGAGACCTTAGGCCAGATATTGTTTGCAAGCCTCAGCGTTCACTTCTATAAAAAGGGTTGTTCCTCCCTAGCTTATTGTGGGGATTACATAGAAGTAACTGAATCACCAAGCTCAACAAGTGGAAGGTACTTGTTAACAGGAGAACATGTGAGGAGTTAGGGATGTGCTGGCTTAAGAAAGACTAGACCAGAGCCAGGGAGGTGTTAATTTTGTAGAAAAGCACTTTGTAGAACCCACAGTAGTTCTTTTCTCTCCCCACCCTGAGCCCTCAGCTGCCTCCACTGCCTGGCATTTTCCTCACCGCCTCCTCCTTGCCTCTCTCCCCAGAATGATCCAGGGGAGATATTCTTGTGTGCTAGTAAACAAATCAGCTTGGGCAAAACAAGAGCTGTTGATTCAGATGAACTCAAGTGAGGATGCCTGTGAGTTGCCTGTTCATACCTCAGAAATGCATGCTGACTCCTTTGTGATGGTGCACGGTAGCCCAGGCCATCTGGGGACCCGTGATTTTGGACAAGTAGAATCCCCAGCATACAGACAGACAGGGTTTGTTATGGGTGGTTGAGCCCAGAGGCTGCCTGCCTAATTAGAGAAAGTAATTTTCGGTCTTGCCTACCCAGGCAAAAGTGCATGTGGACACATGTGTTTGTACCCAGCTTTTTGGCTTCTCTGTCCAGCAGAATCCTTAGAATTTGAGACTGTATTCCATGTTCTCTGGTGGGTACCACACATACATCCAGACCTTGGACCTGTAGGTGTTCCTTCCAGCCCTGCAGTATGTGTCTGGGTCTTTTCTTTCCAGGAGAAGCACTCTGAAACCCCAGGCTGGTTTCATCTGGCATCAGATCTCCTGTTCATAAGGACCATGGAAACATGTGGAAGTCCTGGGAGGAGCCATTTATGCTAATGTGGGTGGCCAAGGCATTAGGCCTATGCTTTAAGTTCTTTATGCATGAGGTAGTAGAGACCTCTGCTCTTGCAGGGGTCCCATCCTCCAGCCCACATTCAACATCACCCAGTGCCCCAGACACACACACACACAGACTGAGATGGTCACAGGCTGCTTAGAGCCCTGTTAGATTCTTATTTTATCTTGCCCATGGTTGTGGCTACTGAGAAAATGTATATAGCTCTAACGTTATTTTTAAAGCATTTTGTATATATTATGTGGTGCTCACAATGACCCTGAGAATGGGGAAATTCTGCTAGGCTGATTTGGAGAACCTAAGTTTCTTTTTTTTTTTTTTGAGTTGGAGTCTCACCTC
>NW_007258394.1:465873-480137 GCF_000164805.1 Carlito syrichta | reverse complement strand
TTGCCCAGGCGGGTCTCAAACCCGCAGGCTCAGGCAATCCACTCACCTCAGCCTCCCAAGCGCGGGATTACAGGCTGAGCCACCGAGCCCAGCTGAGAACCTAAGTTTCTTTGCTCAGAGCACCAAATGAAGATCTGCCCTCAGATCCCCTATTCTTTCCCATAATTGTTTCTGAGCTGAAGCCTGGATGTGGTGTGGATGCCTTTTTTTGTTTGTAATTTTAGTCATAGCCAGTGAGATGTCCAATGGAAACCTGTATGTGAAGCCGTGCCCACTTCGTACCTTCTTGCCAATGATGTGGTTGAGCTCATTTCCCAGGCTCACTTTTTCCCTGTCTGTAGTATCAGAGCCTGCATTCAGCTGACCCTTGCTAAGTGGGGCCTGGGTTTGCCTCTGGGCTTGTTAGAGGTAGATAAGACATGGCCCTGACCCCAGTAGCCTCCCATGCAGGCAGGGCAGGCATGCTTTGCCACCATGATACTGTTTGGTAAGTGCTGCTATAGGGAGAGACACAGTACCAATGGGACATGGCTATGTTTTGTGCTTAACCATCACTCAGCCAACTCCTTTGGGGCTGAGTACCAACTAGGGGCCTTCATACCTTACTGGAGAGGGAGCACATAAGCCCAGAGGAACTAAGCACATATAAGCTAGTGAGCTTGTTGGGCTCTACCAAGCTTTGGGGCCTGAGAAATGGTAGGGAACCTGGAGAAAGTGGGAGAAGAAAAGCCCCTGCCTTCTTTTAAAACAACGATTTGGGAATATTGAGGGGCCTGGAAACCTGGGATGCAAAGAAATGCCACCATTTAGGGCATTGGTCTTTTCAGTTACTGTTATTGTATGCTTAGTCCCTGTGCCCAGAAGGTCAGTATCTCACAGTGTCCCATCTACAAGATGCTGGCACGAGTGCTAGAAAGGAGTGCCGGAAGGGGACTGTGGACTCAAAGGAGCTTCAGAGGATAAGGTGGATTTTGCCAAGTAGAAAGAATGGAGAAAAGGCCCTCGGACATCGGGGCCATCCACAGCCCAGGCGGGGAAGGTAGCTGCCGGTGTGCTTGAAGGAGGCTGGTCTGGCTCCTGGTCTGTGAACAATGAGCCTTCCTCGGCCACTGTTTTGGGCTTCCCCACTGTGACTGGGGCGGGGACCCCGCTGAACCCCCTGCCCATTTGCATGCAGTGGGGGCTGGAAAGAGGACTGTTTCTGAAGTGATTGATTCTCCGAGGGTGTCAAGAGTTGTGGGGGGTGGCCCACATTTCTCCTTCCTCGTGACAGATGGTACCTGAGACAAAACAGCAGGGCAAGGTGTGGAGTGTCCTTCACTGCCCCAGGCAACACCTGTTCCCAGACCTTGGCCTTTGACTGCTCCAAGCCACAGCCCCAGTCAGGCTGAGCCTTCTGTGAGCAAGTTAGCCTCTGAGCAGACTCCAGCCATGGTGAGCTAGGTCTCACCTCACCCACTCTGGGTACCACCTGACTCGGGCCAGCATTTTGGGCCAACTTTGGCAGGTCTCAGTGCTCCCTGAAGGATATGAATTTTTCTAACTTGGATGCCCAGCAAGACTCAGCCTGTTGGGAAACCCAGCTTCCTGGTGTTCACATCATGTCTCTTCAGTGTCTGAGAGGAGAACAAAGGACGACTTCACTGTGAGAACTTGCTTAAACTCTCAGGCAGTCCTCAGAGGATATCCGGCCACTTGGCACCTCTCTGCCACTGAGCCAACACTGTCTCAAGAGTAACCACTTGAAAACCCTTCTAAAAAGAAGTGTGGATGGAAGAGAAACTGCTCAGAAGCCTAGAGCCGGGAGGAAGTCACCATCAAGTTTGTTTCCCAAACAGGGAGGGGATCAAGAAACCCACAGGTGATGGTCTTGGGAAGAAACGGGCTGCGGTGGCAGCTCCTTGAAGAGAGCGTGGGCCTGGTGGCCAAGGCCGAGGACGCAGGCGTAGCTCATTCTGCACTGTCTGCTTGTCTGCACTTTTATTTTTTTCATTTTTATTTTTTTGAGTTGGAGTCTCACTCAGTTGCCCAGACTGGAGTGCAGTGGCCACTCCCGGCCACCGCAGCCTCGACCTGCTGGGCTTTGGCGATCCTACCGCCTCAGCCTTCCAAGTAGGTGGAACTACAGGCGTGTGCTGCCATACCCAGCTATTTTTTTTGATTTATTGTAGAGATGAGGTTTCGCCAAGTTGCCCAGGCGGGTCTCGAACCCGCGGGCTCAGGCAATTCACTCACCTTGGCCTCCCAAAGTGCAGGGTTACAGGCTGAGCCACCGAGTCCGGCTTGTTTGCACTTTTAAAATTATGTGCTAGGAACCAATTTAAAAATATACATCCTGTATATATAGTCACATATATATTCATATGCATTTTTTAAATTGGTAACACAGAGAGAAACAGAGACAGAAACTGGGTAATGGAGTTGCTGGTGCCTGTCCTCTGTTACCCTTCGTGTCTCTTTCAGGCCCAGATGTGCCTGAAAGGGACACGAAGGGTAACAGAGGACAGGCACCAGCAACTCCATTTTCTTACCTTGCCCTCCTGGCCACCAGGGAGGTTCTAGATCTGGGCCACCATCTAAGATGTATCCATTCCTAACATGCATGTGTTAGCAAGGCCCTTTGAAATGGTGGAGAGAAGAGCAAGGATGGAGACCTCTATGAATCCACCTCTCTGGACCAGGCCCAGTGTCGGTTCTCATGTGTTCCTTATAACGATACTTACTTGGAATGGAGGGGAAACCTGAGGCTCCAAATAGCCAGTTTGACCTCAGCAGACCCAGGTCTGCCTTTCCACCAAAGTCCATGCCAGGCCTAGAAAAGCATGCATCTCCTCATTGGGCTGTGAGTGAGCCCCACTGTGGAGGACTCCTTGGGAGTGGTCCCTGCTTCTGGGCCCCGGAGTCCAGGAAACAGTGTGTCTCCAGCCCGGCAGAATTGGTCCTGCACTTTTCCTGCCTTTCTAGCTGGTCAGCAGGAGCATAGCCAGTATGGAGGTGTGAGTGTGAACCAGCAGTGCCCTGAGGTCCCAACTCTTCCTACAGGAAAAGTTTCATAGTGCCCACCATCGCCACTATGCATTTTTTTCAAGAACCGCAGATAGTTATGGAAACTAGTGGAGAAAAAAGCTGGTATGAACTAAGGAACTTTTAAAAAGGAAATCTGGCCAGGTGTGGTGGCTCATGCCTATAATCCCAGCACTTAGGGAGGCTGAGGCTGGGATTGCTTGAGCCCAGGAGTTTGAAAGATTAACCTAGGCAACATAGTGGGACCTTGTCTCTACAAAAAAAAAGTTAGCTGGGCATAGTGATGTGTGCCTGTAGTTTCATCTACTCAGAAGGCTGAGGCAGGGGGATTGCTTGAGTACAGGAGTTTGAGGCCGCGGTAAGCCATAATTGTGCCATTGCACTCTAGCCTAGGTAACAGAGTGAGACCCCCCCTGACTAAAAAATAAATACATATGTACATACATCATGCATACATACTTACATACATAGGAAATCTAATTATATTATTTCTAAGCTTGTATTTATAGGATTTCAATTTGTTTTGTTTTGTTTTGTTTTGTTTTGTTTGAGTCAGGGTCTCAATCTGTTGTCCAGGCTGGAGTTCAGTGGCATAGTCATGGCTTACTGCAGCCTTGACCTCCTAGGCTCAATCAATCCTCCAGCCTCAGCCTCCTGAATAACTGGGCTACAGGCATGTGCCACCACACCCAGCTAATTTTTTGGCTTGTTTGTTTGTTTTTGAGACAAGGTTTCATTATGTTGCCCAGGCTGGTCTCAAACTCCTGGGCTCAACCCATCCTACAGCCTCAGCCTCCCAAAGTGCCAGGATTACAGGCATGATGAGCCACCATACCCAGCGAGGATTTCCATCTTTTTTGAAAAAATACCCCCAGATAATAAGAGGGAACCTACAATTTATTAAGATAATGAGAAAAAAAGAATGATTTTTGATGAGCACTTTTATTGACTGTTGACTTAAGAAACCTGGGGCAAAATTAATAGAGAGAGCTTATTTGGGCTAAGGTTGAGGACACCCTTCCAAGTTGCATTGGGGAGTGCTCTGTTCAGCCTTTGTTATAGGGAGGTTTTGTTTTTTGGGGTTTTTTTAAGATGAAAAAATATAGTTTATTTAAAAATAAATTAGAACGAGAAAGAGAAGGGAGACAGAAGATTCACCTCCCAAGGTAGGAGAAGGGGCCAAAGCCAGGAAGCTTGGCGACAGCCATAGCTCAAAGAGCACATGGCCACACCAGAGTCTAGCAAGGCAATGACCTATAAGGAGGCTTTTAAAGGCAACAGGGAATAAGGAGCGGAATGATACAGACTTGTTTGGCAGAAATTCTCATTGGCTCACAGAATAACAGTGACTAGTGATGGGCGGTATAGTATTGGACTATAGAGTGTGTGGCATTTCATGGCTACTTGACATGAGTTAGTCTACAGCCCACATAGCCATTGGTTTCAAGAGGTAATTATTTAGCTAAAGCGGGGTGTGAGACATGGCTGCTGTCATGTGCTATCACATTTCAATTCCTCTCTGGACCTGATAATTAAAGGGGCTCACATTCCTCAGAGTAAAAGTTTTTTTTCTTTCTCATGGCAAATAATTATAAACTTGAACTTTGGGAAGCAGTTGCTTTCAAACCACCTTTAGTCTTGGACTCTTGTTTCATTGTATTACTTTATATTGTCCAAAAGGGGGGAAAGGGGTGGTGTTTGCTATCACAGAAACTTGAAACAGTGTTAGCCCCAAAATTCTCCCAATAACAAGTTAGAAATATGCAAATTAATGAGATTATCTAGTCAACAGTTAAGTTTAAATAACCTTTCTGCTTTTTTTTTTTTTTTTTGGCTCAGTGGAAACATTGAGAGCCGAAAGGTTCTTGGAGCTGGGCTTCCTGCTATCCTTGACTTTTTTCTGAAATAGCCCTCTCTTCTGTCTTTTGTCCCTCCAGAGTGGCAGTACTGGCTCTTGGTTGTTTGGTCTCTGTATCCTAGCCCACTTAGTCAAGTTTTCAAACCTACTTCATTTTTTCCCTCAATACACCAAATTCTAAACTCCGTGTTATCTCAAGAGAGCATGTCTTTGTCATGTCTGTTTCATTCTATTTACCTATTAAACAAGATTAGAGGTCTTGGAGGTGAATGACTCTTTTCCTGTTTGGAATGATTGCCACCCTGGGGATCCTAACTTTGCCTCTCAAGCCCCTTGTGACACACACCCAGCAAAACCCCTGTCAGTGCCCAAGGAAGCCACTTCTGAGGAGTGGAGCAGGAGCCATGGGTTCTGTGTTCCCTGGGGCCCTCTCAACACCATGAGGACACCCTAAAGTTCTGACTTGGCTGTTTCAGTGTTTGTAAGCGGTGCATTCGCAAGATGGACCACCACTGTCCCTGGGTTAATAACTGCGTCGGTGAGAACAACCAGAAGTACTTCGTCCTGTTTACAGTAAGTCAGATTCTGAATTCCACCCCACCCTCCCGAAGCACTGGAGCACTTTGTTCTTTTGACAATTCTCAGCATTCACGGCTATTCAGAATACTGCCTGGCCTTGTAGGTCTCTGCCTTCCTGCCAAAGATCTCCCTGGCTCAGCAAGTGCCTGTTCCTAAGCCCTTCACTTGAGTGTTTAGAAAATTGATTCACGTTGATTAGCTGTGATCAAGGGCTGTGTTCTGGGCTCCCATCCCAAGAGTTGGACCTAAGTAAGTAGCTCAAGAAGGCAGTTTGGGTGATGCCCTCAAATCTTAACCTGCAGGCAGGTGGAGTCTCTACTGCAAGGGCTGAAAGAGCTGTTGACCTTGACTTTTCAAGGAAGGAGAAGCAGCAGGCCTTGAGCTCCCTAGCCCCCAGGAAGCCCAGACTGCCTAGTGACCGGGCTTTGTTTCTGTTCTGGTTCCACATATTCCCAGAGATGGCTGCTCACCTCAGAACCAGAGCTGAGGGGCAAGGAGACCTGTGGGGGAGCCATCAGATGCCCCTCCGGTCCACTCCATCAGGCCTCAGCCTAGCCAAGCATTCCTGAGTGGCAGGTTCTGTGTGCCTGTTCTCGGGAGCCTGTGAAATCAGAGGGTTCTCACCACAATGGTGTCTGCACTGCTTTCCTGTTTCAGATGTACATAGCTCTCATTTCCTTGCACGCCCTCATCATGGTGGGATTCCACTTCCTGCATTGCTTTGAAGAAGATTGGACAAGTGAGTATGTGCCAGAGCTTCCCTCCCTGCTCCAGGGTGGGTGTGTGACCCAAGTGGGGCAAGTGCGGGGGAGGGAGGCTCTGTTTCCTGCATGATGCCAGGGGCTAACCTCATTTTATTAGATCTCCTGAAAGCCTGTTGACTAATCAGGGAAAGAACAGCAGAGCCCCGAATCTCTCTTTGTGAAAATACACAGCCCCTTAAAGTCAGTTCGATAGGTAGTCAGTTGGACAGACCCTCTGGACTGAGCGTACCCAGGGAGATTGCAGGCCAAGCAGGCACGGAGACGAGTTCTCGTGAGTGGGAGCAACTGGGAAAGAACTTTTGTTGCTGTGTCTTTAAATGAGGCACTTTAATCAAAGGTCATTTTATTGCAATCTTGCAGAGATTCATTTTTAACTTTCTGGCTTAGAACATGATGATTTTTGCCAATTTGTTTGGTTTTCATGGTAGTTCTTTTTTGTTTGTTTTTTTAACCTTCCAAGTCAGCCAGAACTACTAGCGTGCACTACTACGCCCAGCTAATTTTCGATTTATAGAGACGAGGTCTCGCCAAGTTACCCTGACTGGTCTCGAACCCACAGGCTCAGGCAATCCACCTGCCTCAGCCTCCCAAACTGCTGGGATTGAGCCACCGAGCCCAGCCGGTAGCTATTTTTTTATATTGATAATCTCTACCTTACATTAAGATTGTAGACAAGTTCTCCCAACTTTAGAAGTATCCCGTTTAAATGTATAAATGCCAAGGGAGGAACTCTAGCCAGAATATTGCACAAATCCTGGAGGAAAAAAATAGAAGCTAGAAGAAAAGAAATAGGGGACTGCCTGCTAGGCTAGATCTTCCACACTCACAGACTGTGAGACAAATGTCTTGAGCAAGAAACCTCCTATTTCCTCTGCTTTTCCCTCAGCGGTTCCCATTCTTCATTTCACCATCTTTAGAATGTTTACTCTTTCTGTATATGCTGACATCACCATTTTTTTGGCCACAATTCTGGTATAAATGGGGTGGGTAGGGGAGGGTGTCAAGCTAGTGGATAGTAGGGAGAGGAGGGGGGTAGGAATGAGTGGGCATCTGCAGAACTTTCCACTCTGCATAGCTGGGTGAGTTGCCAGCAAGTTCCTAATTGCTTAGTGAACATTCTGAAAGTACATGTGTTCTGCTAGACCCTGGGGAGCCAGATCAACTCCAGATGTGACCTTGGTGACTTGACAGTAGAGTCTGAGGAGGACATTTTATCAGCTCCCACCCATCATCACGTTAAGATTCTTGGGCAGCGATAGGAGTAACACAGACTGTCAATGAGGCCAAATGTCCCTGTCTTTGGAATGATGCTGCCAGGGGCCATTTCATTAATGCCTACTAGGAACCAGGCATAGCACAGCTTGTTTTATCCTGATAGCCTGCAGGGTAGGAGAGATGTTCCCCACTTTGCAGATGACAAAAGCTGGGATTCACAGAGACTGAGCAGGTTCCAAGGTCAATTAGCTTGCAACTCAAGCCTAGATCTGGAGCAAGGTTTTCCAGCCCTATCAGCTGACTCCAGTGGCCAGGGTCCTCCCAGCCATGCTCTTGATTGTCTTTGGTCAAGATTCCTGATGGAGTAGGCTTTGGGGACCCAGGTCCTAAGGCAGCTAGGCTGGAAAGGCATAGGACTGCTCAGCCCTAATGGAGATGTTGGACCACAGAAGCTGGTGAAAGGGGGTAGGGTGCTGTCCCCTAGGATGAGGGCACTTTGAGTTGATGTTTAAAGAAGGGTAACAAGATGGTCTTACATTCCCTGCATCTGGTTCCAGTCTTCCCTAACTCAGTTTGTAATTCCTGGGGCCCAGCCCAGAAGGGGAAGGATGCTTGCAGCTTTGCAAGGAGAGAGAACAGTCCATGGCCCTGGGCTCTGCCTCCAACTCCAGGGCCACTGAGGTGGGTAAGGAGTGGGCAAGATACCTCCAACCAGTGAGCAACCCTGTGTGCTTATGCCAGGCCAAGGCCAGGCTGCGCAGATGTCCTTTCATGAATTCTTCATCATTCCCCTATATAGCAGGGAAGATGAAATTTCAGAGAACCCAAACCTCTATCCCAGATTTTTCTGTTGTTAAGTACTGTTCCAAGGCCAGTTGTATAGCAGTGAGCAAAGCAAAGTCTCTGTCCTCCTGGAGTGAAGTGTAGTGGGAGAGGCAGATATCAGATACATACAGAAAGAAACAGGTAATTCCACAGTGCAAGGAACAGGAAAGACACAGGGGCTAGAATAGTATATTAGTGTGGGCATCATAGTTGGAGCTCATGATTAAAAATTGGTGGCAGGATCATGCCCTGCCGTGTCTGCCAGACGTCAGAGCCCTAGTTCTTCCCAATACTCTGCCCAGCCCGAGGCCAGGCAAGTGGCTACCACCCAGGGTCAGCCCATCAGTTGGCAGGCCACCCTGACCAAGCCCTACCCTCAAGGAAACAAGAAGAGAAATCATCTGGAGGCATTGTTAAGTTCCCAGGAAAACCTGAGGAGACAAGGGCATTTTCGATGAGATGTTCCTTACCCCACCACCCATATGGCGCTTAGTATCTCTCCAAGCTCATTTCCACATTTGATCCCCCTTGCCCCTCCTGACGTTCCCATGAGGAAGCCAGCAGGGTCGCTCAGAAGGTGCTTACTCCCTGAATTACCACAGCCAGTGAAGCCCAACTCTGCCCTCCAGGGTCTGACCTCTCTAGCCAGGGAAACAGGCCTGAACACTGGAACAACAAGAAACAAACCACAGCCCAGGCTCAACCAGCACAGGAATCCCGAGTGCCAACCAAGAGACTGCTGATGCCTTCGGCTGAGCCAGACACTTCCCAGGGCTCCTCTCCCTGCTTAGTGCCTCTGCTTTTTTCTAACAGGCACTGGTTTTCTGACTTAGGCTTTGCTTAGACAAAGGATTCAGCTGCTAAAAACAAAACCACACCTCTAGTCAAACCTCACAGCTTTACAGTGGAGGGGGTGGTGGCCTGGAAAGAGTGGAAGCTTGCCTCAGGTCACACCCCAGATTAGGGTGGGCCCATGGGTTAGGGGCCAGGACAGTGAAAATACCTACTCTGGGCCAGTGTCTCTTTGGTTGACTCCCCAATCTTTAGGACTGATGGTGTCAATGACATAGATGTCCCTAAGGGGGGCATTATTTCACACTGTGGTCAGGGTTAAGCCTTGGCTGTTAGACTGCCCTTTGCTTAGCTTCAAATCTCAAAGCCACCACATGATCCTCCACACCTGCTCCTCTCTCCCACCTGTGATGATGGAGGCCCAGAGAGAGGTAGCATGTCATACAGAAATGCCCAGAAAACCCAGGCCAAACCAGGACTGGATGGGCCTCTCTACCGTGTACCCATATTGTGCTTTCTGAGGGAGGGCTGGTCAGGCCTTCATGCCGCAGTTGAGTCCTTCCTTGGTCTTTCACATGCCAGGCACTGTGCTTGGCACCAGAGACAGTGAACAAGGAATTAGCGTTGGGAGAAGCCCCATCTGGGGCCTGGCCTGTTGAAGAGGCCTCCCTAAGGGAATAACAGGTAGCCAGGTGCAGGGGAGGAAGATCCCCACTGAGGCCTGGAGGAGCCAAATCCTGCAGGCTGGAGACAGTGGGAGCCCAGGCGAGCAGAAAGCCAGGGTAGTGAGCCAGGCAGTGGGCAGCAGCCCCAAGCCCCCATGTTCCTTGTCTTTCAGAGTGCAGCTCCTTCTCGCCACCCACCACGGTAATCCTGCTCATTCTGCTGTGCTTTGAGGGGCTGCTCTTCCTCATTTTCACATCAGTGATGTTTGGGACCCAGGTGCACTCCATCTGCACAGATGAGACGGTAAGGGGGGTCTGCCTGTCACCTGTGCACCTGGGGTTGGGAGAGGGCTGCTCTCAGGCCAGACCTGAGGCCCCCTGGCCAGGCCCCCAGTGTGTGGGCACAGCTCCTTCATTTGCAGTGACACTTGGGTCTTCTTCATGCCTACACAAGTCCTCCAGCCTTGGGGCAGCCACAGCAGGTCACACCAGAGTGGAGCTTGGCAGCCGTGGCTGAAAGGCTGCCTTTACCATGAGTCCTTCCATTCCTCTGTGAAGGGCCTTCCTGTACATTGTGCTGTGTCGGGTACTCCATTGGGCACTGGGGACACCCTTCCTGCCTGGGGCCACAGACTTGGAGATAGGGTGGTCGAGAGGGCACCCTAACCCAGCTAGGATAGGCAGGGTCAGCATTCCAGAGGCAGTGACACCATGACTGGGTCGTGAGGGCAGAGTCAGGAAACGGATCTGCCTCGATCCCCCAGGGCAGCAGGCTCTTGCCTGGCCTCAGGGTCACCTCTCCTGGTCTAGCCCTGGCCCTTGTCCACTGCCTTCCCCCAACCCCACTCCCACCTCCCATCTGCCCACGGCTCCTTCTCTGTGAGCTTTGAAGCTGGTGGCTGGGCTAGACTGGGGTCCCCCTTCCCTGGTGCCCCTGCTGCCATCTCCTGACCTTCCTAAGGTGTCCAGAAGCCTCATGGTGATACACCATGGCTGTGAGGTGGGCATTTCTTCCTTTTTTGGCTTCGGGGTCCAGATAAGGGTCTCCAAGAAGAAGGGACAGTGCTTAGCTCCAGGCATGAGGTGCCTGGTGTCAGTCCCTCCTCACATGCTCCTTGGCAGTAGCAGCTCTCAACAATGCTCCAGGGGCTTAGGGTGGGGGTGGTGTCTATTGGGTAATCAGCATTAGGTGGGGGCTCACGGGAAGACAGAGTCCTCCTGTGGCCACTGGGCTTCCCTCCCATGGGCTTAGAGAAGCGTGTGCAAAGAAAAGAAGGGACAGTGCCTGGCCACCAGAGCACCATTGTTTGGGTCTGTGGAACTCCAAATGCTTTAGAGGGTTGCCGGGTCTCAGCAAATTTTTTCTTGTATAAGAAATAGTATCCAGTGGTGTCGATCCAGCTGTGTATCCAAGCAGTAAATGTGACCCACTTCTCGGTGTAAGACCTGCAGGGAACCTGGAGGTGACTGTCAGGCCCTGCCTGCCATCAGGATGCCGCCAAGCCCGTGGGCCGTGGTCTGGGGGAGCCAGAAGGCAAACGACCTAGGTCCTGGTTGTTCTTCCCACCGAGGCCATTCTTTAAGGGAATTGTGTTGCAAAGGAAAGGAAAAAGGAGTGAAGCATCCTGCAGCTCATGGGAAAGCATGCCTTCCCCTTGCCTCGTGCCCTTCCCAGGTCCCTAGGCTATAAAGACAGACAGGGCTGTTCCCCCAGGCGCCCCTCACCAGACACCACAGCAGACAGACCCCTGGCTGGGCTTTTACCGGGCTACTCCTCTCCGGTCCCTCTGGACAGGGCCCCATTCTCAGGCCCTGCCCTTTGACCAGCTCTTGATCCACTGATCAGCTCCATCTGAAGAAGGAAAGGGGAGGAAGCAGCTTTCTCCCCAGCCTCCATTTTTTCCTGTGAGACTTGGGTGGGATATGGCGCAGGCTCTGCGACAGCTGCTGCATAGGTCCTTGCCTCACTTCTCCTCAGAGGAGCACTAGGAAGACCTTCGCCATGACTGAGGCTGACTGGCCTAGCCACCCTCTAACCTGTACTAATCCCTCCTCCTTCCTCTTCTGTGGTGACTTCTCCCTTCACCCATGATCTCTCACTCCTGTTTGACCTTCTCAGTTTGTCTTGCCAGTCCCACTAAGCGGAGTTCTTCTTGATCCCCCAGGCTGGTGAAACTCACAGCACCCGAGCAGTCATTTGATTTGTTAATTTTTTTTTTGTCTGCAAAGTGGTCATGGAGGCTTCAAACTTCCTAAGAACCTATCCCAACTGAACGGCCATTATCGGTCATGATGACTGCAAGCTCCCTGCCAGCTCCAAGGCATCTCAGGAGCATCTCCAAAGCCTTCACAGCGCTCCCATTCACAGCCCAGCATGAGGCTTCTCAGGAGCCTGTGAGGGCCTGAGTCTGGACAAAGGAGCTCCTTCCCCTGGCGAAGCACACTGGATCAGCAGAGTTAGGAGCAATGGCTTAGGTGCCCGCTGGTTTTGCTCATTTTTCCCTTATTGGAGGAGTTTGTAAATGCGTGCCTAACAAAAAAGTATGACTATTTTCTGTAACATTTTTTATGAGCAAAAGAGGAGAAAGATGTTTTCTGTAGATAGTCTTGTTGCCTTAAAAAGGAAGCATTTACTCCATTCACCTCAAGCTATGGACATCCCTCCCCAAAAACTACAGCAATGAAGTGCTTGACTGAAAGTATCATTGTTCTTGTTTTCAGGGAATAGAGCAATTGAAAAAGGAAGAGAGAAGATGGGCTAAAAAAACAAAATGGATGAACATGAAAGCTGTTTTTGGCCACCCCTTCTCTCTAGGCTGGGCCAGCCCCTTTGCCACGCCAGACCAAGGGAAGGCAGACCCGTACCAGTATGTGGTCTGAAGGACCCTGACCAGCATTGCCACTCAGACACAAACCACATCACAGCACTACCGTCCGATCCGTTTCCATGAATGTTTAAATCGAAAAAGCAAAGCAACTCCTTAAAACTTTTTTATGTCTCAAGTAAAATGGCTGAGCATTGCAGAGAAAAAAAAAGTCCCCACATTTTATTTTTTAAAAATCATCCTTTTGATTTTTTTGGTAACCGAAGCTGCTCTTTTTGTTTGTTTTAAAATCACTTCTCTAGTCTCTGGTTTCCTCTCTGCTGTCTGTCTGGCATGACTAATGTAGAGGGTACTGTCTCCGGGCTGTGCCCACTTCTACTAACTGAGTGAGACGTGATGCTGTGCGTGCATGGACCAGTTCAGACGCCTGGTGGGGGACGCATAGGAAAGCCAAGAGGGCCCTGATCTCCGACTGCCCAGGAGGCAGTGGCAGGTGCCCCATAAAACGTAAAACCTCACTGAAGATGGGTGCTTGCCCCCTTGAGACCTGAGATGGGCAGGATCAGGGATGGATCCTTCAGAAGGGCCCTCGGGCACAGTGGCCTCATCCCCCCCAAGTGGACACACTTTGCCTCCTAATTCACAAATTCAGTTGCCTGCCTTGTACTTTATGTGCTTGGGATGTGTAGAATCATTTCGAGGGTGGGAAGAGAGATGAAAAGGGTCTTATTTGTACTCCGAATCAGCAATTATATTCCCTCTGATTATTTGGAAGAATGTGAAGGAAAGAAGTTTTTCCAGTTCAAAATGCCTTACACAATCAATAGAGAAAAAAATCATGCAATTTCAGGCAAGCTACTTTTTCCTTTGTTATGTCTACTTCATCTTCTGCCACCCCACCTCCCTCCCTCCCCAAGCAAGATGTCAGTTAAGCAATGTTAGTTAGTTCTGAGTGCTGCAGATACGAGTGCCCAGCAAGTACAACTCCACTTCAGCACCTTCTCATTTTGCAAACTTGTAAGGCGATTCACTTTCTGATACTTAACCATCAACATACACGTACCTGTGTCTTATATTTTATCCTGGGAGGTTGTTGTCCTGGCAGGGGGCTGACCGTGATGCTGGGGTGATATCATAGGCCCCAACCTAAGTCGATAGATGGCCATCCCATTGGCTAGAGTCGGCAGGTACACCTAAGCCTGCAGCGCTGGGACAGAATTTCCACGTGGGAGACACTTCCTGTGTGAGACTCCTTGAAGGGGGCTGTGAAGATGGCTTGAGCTGAGGAGGTGGGGAGTGCCCTCAAGATGCAAAAACACCAGATCTGAATACTGACCATCTGCGAATTCCTACACACTGATTTTTTTTTTTTAACCAATTGCCACAAACTCCCTTTTTTAGCTTTTGCGTGGGGTGGGGGTGGGGGATAATTATCTGGTCTTGGGTAGGGAGAAACTTAATCTAGCCATGTGATTTTTCAGAAAAGCAAGTGGAACATGCTGCCTCTTTTCAATTCTGTCAGTGCTTCCACATGGAAAAAAATGCAATAAAATTTTTCCAAAACCTGTCTGATTTAGCTCTCCTCTTTTGCATTGTACCCTTAGGAAAGGAAAGGACAGGGGTTTTCCCTGGTTGAGTCTCTCTCTGGTTGAGTCTCTCTCTTTCTTTCTCTCTCTCTCTCTCTCCCTCCCTCCTCCCTCCCCCCCTCCCCTCTCTC